>NC_062207.1:300000-382500 GCF_912470025.1 Vespa velutina
GAGGGCCTCACGAACTAACGCGACTGTAAGAATTGGACGTATTCCGACTAGTCGAGCGAAAGTTATGACAGTGTCTCACGAACCAATGCGACAAACGGACGCGTATACATACCGAATAGTCTAGAGAATGTTATGCGATTGACTTGAGGAACAATCCGACGGTCGGAATAAGACATATTACAACAAGTCGTGTAAAAGTTATGAGAGTGCATTACGAACCAATGCGACTATCGGAATTGGAAGAATTTCGACTAGTCAAGGGAAAATTATGCGAATGCTTCTCGAACCGATGCGACCCTCGGTCCAGAAAATATTCCGACTAGTCTTGGAATAGTTATGCGAGTTACCTGTAAAACAATTACACTATCGTACTTGAAAATATTCAGACTAGTCGAGGGAAAGTTATGCGAGTGCCTCTCGAACTAATGCGACTATCAGAATTGGAAGCATACCAACTTGTCGGGGAAAAGTTATAAGTGTACCTCTCGAATAAATGCGACTAACGGATTTATGAAAATACCGAATATTCGAGAGATAGTTATGCAATTGACATGTGAAGAAATGCGACTGTCGTACTTGGATATATTCAGATTACCCGAAGGAAAGTTATGCAAGCGTTTTTTGAACTAATGCGTCTGTCGAACCTAGAAATATTCCGACAAGTCGAGGGGAAGAATTGTGAGTAACTTGTGATCCAATGCGACTTTCGGGTATAGAAATATTCCAACTAGACGAAGGAAGATTATGCGAGTTTCTTGTGTACTAGCGAGACTGTCCGACTTGGGAATATATCGACGAATCGAAGGAAAGCTATACATGTGCATCTCGATCGAATGCGACTTTCAGATTAATAAATAATCCGACTAACCGAAGGAAAGTTATGCGAGTGTCTCTCAAACCAATGCGACTGTCAGACTTGCAAGTATTCCGACTAGTCATGGGAAAGTTATGAGATTGCTCCCAAACAAATGCGGCTATCGGTCTTGGAAATATCTCGTCTAGTAGAGGGTATATTATGCGAGTGACTCTCGGACAAATGCGGTTGTAGGACATAAAAATACTCCGATTATTCGAAGGTAAGATACACGAGGCCCTTTCGCTCCAATGCGGCTCTCAGAAATGGAAATATCCTAACTAGTGGAGGGAAGATCATGCGAGTACAACTCGAACCAATTCGACCATTGGACTTGGAAATATTCTGACTAGTCGAGTGAAAAATATGCGAGTACCAGTCGAAACAACGCGATTGTCGGACTTGGCAATATGCCGAATAGTCGCGGAAAAGATACGCGATATTCTCTCTAACCAATGCGGTCGACGTAATAGGAAATAATTCAGTTAGTCTTGGGTAATTTATACAAATGCCTCTCGAACCGATAAGGCTCTCTGATTTGGAAATTTCCCGAGTATTCTAAAAAGTTATGCGAGAAACGTGTAAGCCGTTGCGGCTGTCAGACTTCCGAACATCCCAATCAGTGGAGGTAATGTTATCCGAGTGCCTTTCGAACCAAATTGGCTGTCTAACTTGGAAATATTTCGACCAGTCGAGGAAAAGTTATATAAGTGGCACTAGAAACAATGTGGCTGGCGGTCTTGAAAATGTACCGACTTCTCGAGAGAAATTTATGCGAGTGATTCTTGGACTAATAAAACTGTCAGATCTAGAAATGTTCCGACTAGTCAAGGAAAAGATATGAGAGTGACTCTGGAATCAAAGCTGTTGTCGGTCTTAGAAACATTTCAACGAGTCGAATAAAAGATATACGTGTGCCTCTCGCAACAATATGAATTTCGGACTAGGAAATATTCCGACTTGTCGAGTGCAAATTATGCGAGTGGTTCCCGGCCCTTTGCGACTGTCGGACTTGGAAATACTCCGACTAGTCGAAGTAAAGTTGTGCGAGTACAAATCGAACCAATTCGGCTGTCGGACTTGGAAATATTCGGAATAGTTCAGAGAAAGTTATGCGAGTGACACTAGAACAAAAGCGACTGCCGCACTTGAAAATATCCCGACTAGTCTTGGAAATGTTACTCGAGTATCTTGTCTGTCAATGCGACTGTCTGACTTGGAAATAAACACACTAGTCGAAGGAAAGTCAAGTGAGTGCCTCTCAGACCAATGCGGCTACCGGAAATTGGAAATATTCCAACTGGACAGGGAAGTTCTGCAATTGACTTTTGAATCATTCTGACTGTCGGGCTTGGAAATATTCCGAATAAACGAGGGAAAGTTGTTCGTGTGCCTCTCGAAAAATTAAGACTGTCGGACTTGGAAATGTTCAAACTAGTAGAAGGAAATTTATACGAGTATTACTCGAAATGAAGCGAATGTCGGATTTCGAACTATTCTGACTAGGCGAGGGAGAGTTTGCGAGTGACTTGTGAACCAATGCAGCCGTCAGACTTGTAAATATTCTGGCTAGTCAAAGGAAAGTTATGCGAGGGTGTTTCTAAATATTCAGACTGTCGTATTTAGAAGTATTAAGCCTAATCGAAAGTCAGTTATGCGAGTGCCTTTTGGAACAATGCGGTTATCTGACTTGGAAATATTCTGACAAATCGAGAAAAAATTATACGGGTCCCTCTCGATCCCATACGACTGTTGGTCTTGGAAATAGCCCGCCTAGTCGAGAGAAAGTTGTGCGAGGGCCACTTAAAATAATGCGGCTGTCGTATTTGGAAATATTCCGACTAGTTGAGCGAAAGGTACGCGAGTGTTTTTAAACCAATGCGACTGTCGGACTTGAATATATTCCTACTAGTCTAGGAAAAGTTGTGCGAGTATCTATCGAAGCAATACGACAGCTGGTCTTAAAAGTAACACGCTAGACGGGGGAAAGTTATGGGATTTATTCTCGAAACAAATTAACTGCCGCACCTAAAAATTTTCGGATAAGTCAAGCGAAAGTTAGGCGAGTGTCTTTTGAAACAATGCGTCTTTTGCACTTGGAAGAATTTCGACTAATCGAAGGAAAGTTACGCAAGTGACTTGTGAAACAATGAGACTTACGGACGTGGTTAGTACCGACTAAACGAGGGAAAGTTGTGCGAGTCCCTCTCGAAACAATTTGTCTGCCGCACCTATCAATGTTTCGTCTAGTCGAAAGAAATTTGTGCAAGGGCCACTTGAAACAATGCGACTTTCACACTTGGAAATATTCCGCTTTGTCGAGGGAATATT
Organism: Vespa velutina; assembly: GCF_912470025.1. Lineage (NCBI taxonomy): Eukaryota > Metazoa > Arthropoda > Insecta > Hymenoptera > Vespidae > Vespa > Vespa velutina. Next base: position 303,185 of record NC_062207.1, read on the forward strand.
GTACGAGATCCTCTACAACCAATACCATTATGGGACTGGGAAATATTTTGAGTAGTCGAACGAATGTTTTAAAAGTGCGACTCGAACCGATTCGATTGTGGAGCTTAGAAATATTCTGACTTGTCGAGGGAAACTTAGGTGAGAAAGTCTCGAACCAAAGCGACTGTCGCAGTTGAAATATTAAGACTAGTCGAGAAAATGCTATACGAGTGCCTCTCGAAACAATTCGAGCATCAGACCTAGAAATATTTCGACTAGTGGAGGATAAGTTATGCGAGTGACTCTCCAAGTATTGCGACTGTAGTACTTGGAAATATTTCGACTAGACGAGGGAAAGTTATGCGAGAAACTCTAAAACTAATGCAGCCGTCGGCCCTAGAAATATTCTGTCTAGTGTTGGGAAAGTTTGTGAATGTGTCTCTCGAGCTAATGCGTAATATTCCCACTAATTAATTGAAAGTTATGCTAGTGAGTTTTGAATTAATGCGTATCTCGGACGTAGAAATCATTCGACTAGACGAGGGAATGTTATACGTGTGCCTTTCGAACCAATGCGACTACCAGTATAGTTAATATTTCGACCAGTATTGGGAAAGTTATATGAGGGTCTCTCAAACCTGTGCGATTTTCGGACGTGGAAATAATCCGATCATTAGTAAGAAAGTTATGCGAGTGAATTGCGATCTAATGGGACTATCGCCCGTTATAATATTCCGACTTTTCGACGGAATGTTAAGCGAGTGCCTCTCGTACCAATGCGACTTTCTCGCTTGGAATTATAACAACTAAACGAGGGAAAGATATGCGATTGCCTCTTGTACCAATGCCACTGTCGGATTTGAGAATATTCGGACTAGTCAAGGGAAAGTTATGCGAGTGCCACTCAAACCAATGCTATCGTCAGATCTAGAGATATTTCGACTAGTCGTGGAAAAATTTTGCTTGTGTCTCTGGAAGCGATGCGATACACGGATTTGGAAATGTTACGACTAGTCGAGGGAAATTTGTGCGAGTACCACTCGCCACAACGCGACTGTCGTACTTGGTAATATTCCAACTTGTCGAGGAAATAATGTGCGACTGCCTATCGAAACAATGTGACTGACAAACTTGGAATTTTCCGAATAGTCGAGGGAAAGTTGTTCAAGTGTATCACTAACAAATGAGACTGTCGCACTTGGACATATTTTGAATAGTTGAATGTACGTTATGCGGACAAATTTCTTATCCATGCGACTGTCGGACCTAGAAATATTCCAACTAGTCGAGGAAAAATTATGCGAGTGCCTCTTGAACCTATGTTATCAGATCTTGGAAATATACTTAATAGTCGAGAGAAAGATAAGAGATGTTCTCTCGAACCAATGCGACTACTGAACTTGGAAATATTTATACTAGACGAGAAGATGTTATGCGAGTGACTCTTGAACCAATGCATCTATCGGACTTGGAAATAGTCCGTACATACAAAAGGAACTTATACGAGTTCTTTTCGAACTAATGCAACTTTGGGATATAGAAATATTCCAAATATTCGGGAGATAGGTATGAGAGTTAATTGTGATCCAATGAGACTATTAGACGCGGTAATACTACGACTAGAGAAGGGAAAGTTACGTGAGTGCATCTCGATCCAATGAAACTATCTCACATTGAAATTTCCTGATTACTCTAGGTTATGTTATCCGAGCATCTTGTGACCCAATGCAACTGTCAAGCTTGGAAACATTCCGACTTAGTCGATAGAAAGTTATGCAAGTGACTCTCGAAACAATGCGACTGGCGGACTTGAAAATATTTCGACTACAGGAGGGAAATTTGTGCGAGTGATTCTGGAAATGATGCGACGGTCGAATTTGGATATATTCCGACTAGTCGTGGGAAAGTCATGGAATTGGCTCCAATGCGGCTGTCGGATTTGGAATTGTTTCTACTAGTCGCGAGAAAGTTATGCGAGTAACTTGTGAACCAATGCGACTGTCGGGCTTGGAATTTTTCCGAACTGTTGAGGATAAGTTATAGGAATCCCTTTTGAACCAATACGACTGTCTTGTTTGAGAATTTTCTGACTAGTTATGGGAAAGTTATTCAAATTCCTCTCGTAACAATGTCGCTGTCGTACTTGGAAATGTTCCGACTAGTTGAGAAAAACCTATTCGAGTGATTATCGAATCAACACGACAGTCTTAGTTGGACATATCACGACTAATCGATCGAATTTTATGCGAAGGCCTTTCGAACCAATGCGACTGTCGTGCTTGGAAATATTCTGATTAGTAGAAAAAAAATATGCGTGGGCCTCTCGAGCCAATGCGATTATCGGACTTGGAAATAAACCGCTTAGTCGATGGACAGTTATGCATGTAACGTGTGAACCAATGCGACAGTCATGGTGGTAAATATTCCAACAGGTCGCAGGAAAGTCATGCGAGTGAATCTCGAATCAACGCGACTCTACTTGGACATATCTGACTAGTCGTTCAAATTTTATACGAACCATTGCGATTGTCTTGCTTGGAAATTTTCTGACTAGTTGAGGGAAATATATTCAAATTACTCACGAACCAATGTGGTTGTCGCACTTGGAAATATTCCGATCTAGACGATGGAAAGTTTTACGATGGTCTCTCGAAATAATACGGCTGCCAAAATTGGAAGTATTTCAACTAGTTGCGGGAAAGTTATGCGAGTGACTCTTGATCCAGTACGGTAGTCGGACTTGGAAATAACTCTATTAGACGAAGGAAAGTTATGCGATTGACTTGTGATCCAATGCGGTTATCAGCTTGAAAATATTGCGAATAGTCGAGGTAAGTTATGCGAATAGCTTGTGAACTAATGCGACTGTCAGGCTTGGAAATATTCCGACCTAGTCGAAGGAAAGTTATGCGATAGCCACTCGAACTAATACGACTGTCGGACTTGGAAGTCTATCGTCTATTCGAAGGAATATTATACGAATGCCTATAGAACCAATGCTACTGTCGGACTTGGACATATGCATACTAGTCGAGTGAAAATTGTGCGAGTAACTTACAAACCAATGCGACTGGCGGGGTTGGAAAACCTCCTAGTCATGGGAAACTATACGATTACTTCTCGAATAAATGCGACATTCGGACTTGGTAATATTCCGACACATTGCAGTGTAGGTATTCGAGGGATTTGTGATTCAATGCGGCCGTCGGTCTTGGAAATATTCTGACTATACGAGGAAAGGATATTTCAGTGACTTGTGAACCAAAGCGTCTGTCAAATTTGGAAATATTCCGCGTAATCGAGGGATAGATATGCGTGCACCTTTCGAACTAAAGCGGCTGTCATACTTGCAAATATTCCAACGAATCGAGGGAATGTTATGCGAGTGCATCACGAATAAATGCGGCTGTCGAAACAAATTGACTATCGGTCTTGGAAATATTTCTACTAGTCGAAGTAAAGTTATACGATAGATTTGTGAAGCAATCCGACTGTCGGGTTTGGAAATACTCCAATTAGTCGGGTAAAAATTATACGCGTGTCACTCGGAACAGAGCGACTGCCGAATGTGGAAATATTTCGACTACTCGAGGGAAGTTATGCTAGTGCCTCTCGAAGCAATGCGGCTTTCGACCATAGAAATATACACACTAGTCGAGTGAAAATTATGCGTGTAATTCTCGACCTAATGCGACTGTCGGACTTGGAATAAACCCGACTAGCCAAGGGAAATTTTATGCGACTGCCTCTCGAAACAATGCGGCTGTCAGAATTGAAAATATTTCAACTTATCGGAGGAAAGTTTTGCAATGCCTCTCGAACTAATGCGGCTGAAGGACATGGAAATAATACGATTATTCGTGGGAGATTTATGGTAGTGCCTCTCGAAGTAGAGCTACTGTCGGATTTGGATATATACTGACTTGTCGAAGGAAAAATATTCTAGGGCATCGGGAACTAATGCGGCTGTCGAAACAAATTGACTGTCGGCCTTGGTTATATTTCTACTAGTCAAAGTAAAGTTACGCGAGAGAATTGGGAAGCAATCCGACTGTCAGGCTTGGAAATACTCCAATTAGTCGAGTAGAAGTTATGCGTGTGACTCACAACCCAATGCGACTGTCGGACTTGGAAATAACCCGACCAGTCGCGGGATATACGGCTGCATCTCGAACAAATGCAGCTGTCAAAATTGGAGACATTTCAACTAGTTGGGGGAGAGTTTTTCGAGTGCATCTTGAACAACACGGTGGTCGGACTTTGATATATTCCGACAGGTAAACAGAAAGATGCGAGTGCTTCTAGAACCTATGCGTCTGTCAGACTTATACATATTACGACATGAAAGGGTAAGTTATACGAGTGTCTCTGGAACAAAAGCGTCCGTCGGAATTGGAAATATTTCGACTAGACGAAGGAAAGTTATGCGCGTGACTTGAGTACCAAAGGGACAGTTGCAACTGGAAACTTTCCGAGTAGTCGTGCGAATGATATGTGAGTGCTTCTCGAACCATTGCGGCTGTCGGGTTTGGAAATATTCAGATTTGTCCGGGGTAGTTATACGAGTGCCTCTCGAAATAATGCGACTATCGCACTTGGAAATATTCCGTTTATTCGGGTGAAAGTTACGCGAGTGCCACTCAAAAAAAGAGACCTTCGATCTAGGTAATATTCCGACAAATCGATGTATAGTTAAGCGATTGGTTTGGGAACCAATGTGGCTGTCGGTCTTGGAAATATCCTTAATAGACAAGGAAAATTTATGCTAATGCTTTTCGAAACAATGCCGCTGTAAGTTTTGGAAATATTTCTAATAGTCGAGGGAAAGTTATGCGAGTGACGTTTTAACCAATGGGACTGTCGGGCATTGAAATATTACGACATATCGAGAGAAAATTATGTGACTGTCTCAAAAACTAAATCGACTGTCGGACTTGGAAAATTCCGACTAGTCTGGCGAAAGTTATGCGAGTGCCTCACGGAATAATGCGACTATCAGAAATAGAAAAATTCCTACTAGTGAAGGGAAAGTTAAGCGATTGGTTTCTATAACGATGCGACTATTGGTCTTGGAAATATTCCAACTTGCCGAAAGAATGTTATGAGAGTGTCTCTAGAACAAATGCCATTGTCGAAATTGGAAATATACCAACCAGTCGAAAGAAAGTTATACGAGTTCCTCTCGATCCAATTCAACGGTAGGACCAAGACATTTTCCGACTAGTAGTAGGAAAGTTATGCGAGTATCTCTCTAACCACTGCAACTGTCGGGCCTAGTAATTACCCGAATAAACGAGGGATAGTTATAAGAATGCCACAAAAACCAATACGACTGCCAAAATTGGAAATATTCCAAATAGTCGAGGGAAAGTTATGCGAGTGGCACTCGCAACAAAGTGACTGTCGGACTTGAAACTATTCCGACAAGTAGAGTGAGATTTACGCGAGTGACTTGTGAAACAAAGCGATTATCGGACTTGATAATATATCGTCTAGACGAGGGAAAGTTGTGCAAGTGCCTCTGATAGAAATGCGACTGTCGGTAATTGAAATATTCCAACTAATGAAGGGAAAGTTATGTGAGTGACTTGTGAACCAATGCAACTAACGGACTTGGTAATATTCCGACCAGTCCACGGAAATTTTGGGGAGAATCTCTCATTTCAGTACAACTGTTGGACTGGGAACTTTCCGACTAGTCGAGGGAAAGGTATGCGAGTACAACTCGAACCAATGCTACTTTCGGACTTTGAAGTAACCCATCTAGTCGAGGGAAATATATTCGAATGACTTGTGAAGCAATGATACTTTCGTACGTGGTAATCTTCCGACTAGTTGAGGTAAAGCTGTAGGAGTGCCACTCGAACCAATGCGACTTTCGGACTTAGAAATATTCCGTTTAGTCAAGGGTAAGTTGTGCGCGTACCACTCGAAATAGTATATCTTTCGGAGCTGTTAATATTCCGACTAGTCGAGGGAAAGTTATGCGAGTGCTTCTTGTACCAATGCGGCTTACGATCATGAAAATATTCCGGCTTGTCTTGGAAAAGTTATGCAAGGGCCACTCAAAACAATGCGACTGTCGAACTTTGAAATATTCTTACTAGTCGAGGGAGAGTTATAAGAGTGCCTCTTAAATCAATGCGATAATTGGAATTGGAAATATTCCAACTATTCGTGGGAAAGTTATGGGAGTGACTTGTGAACCAATGTGACAATCGGACTTAGTAACATACCGACTAGTTAAGTGAAAGTTACGCGAGTGTCTCTCGAACCAATGCAGCAGTCGAACCAAGAAATATTCCGACAAGTATCGGGAAACTTCTAAGAGTGTCTTTTACAGCAATGCGGCTGTGGGAGTTGAAAATATTTCGGCTAAGCATAGCAAGGTGGTGCAAGCGTCTCTTAAACTAATGCGACTGTCAGGATCGAAAATATCTTACGATTCCATAGAAAATTATGCGAGAGTATCTCTAACTACTGTGTCTTTCTGAACCAGAAATATTATCACTATTCGAGGGAAAGTTGGGCAAGTGGCTCACAAGACAATGAGACTGTCTGACTTGGAAGTATTCCGCATAGTCGAGGGAAATTTAGCTAGTGGCTCTAGAACTAATGCTGCCGTCATTCTTGGAAATATTCCGTCTTCTCGAGGGAAAGATATGCGAGTGCCTTTCGGACTAATAAGACTGTCGGACATGTCAATATTCTGACTAGTCGAAGGAAAGTTATGCGATTGGCTTTCGATCCAATGCAGCTGTCGATCCTGGAAATATTCCGTCTTCTCGAGGAGAAGTTATGCGTGTGCCACTCGGACTAATAAGATTGTCGGACATAAAGATATTCTGACTAGACGAGTAAAAGTTATGCGTGTGCATCTAGGAACAATACGTCTGTATGTCCCGGCAATATTCCGTTTTCTCGAGGGAAAGTTATGCAAGTCTCTCTCGGACTAATAAGACTATAGAACATGGATATATTCCTACTAGTTTAAGGAAAGTTATGCCAGCGACCCTTGAACCAAAGCTGTTGTCCCATTTGAAATATTACGATTAGTCGAGGAAAAGTCATTAGGATGAATCTCTGAATAATTAGAATATCGGTCTTGGAAATATTACGTTATCTCGAAGGAAAGTTATGCGTCTGCCTCTTGAACCAATGCGGTGGTTGGAATAGAAATACCCCGACTAGTCGAGGGAATGCTATTCGATTGCAAATCTAACAAAAAAACTATCGGATTTGGAAATGTTACGACTAGTAAAAAGAGAATTCTGCGTGTGACTTGTGAATCAGTAAAACTTACCAAATATAACTACTAGTCGTATGTTATGTGCCTCTCGAACCAATGAGATCATCGGACTTGGAAATATTAGGACTATTGGAGAGAATGTTATGTGTGAGACACTCGAAACAGTCCGTCTAACGGAATTGAAAATATTTCGACTAGTCGAGAGAAAATAACGCGAGTGTCTTGTGATACAATGCGACGTTCGTACTTAGAAATATTCCTACTATTCGAGGAAATTTTATGCGAATACATTCATTAACAACCCTACTTTCGAACATCGACATATGACGGTTAGTTAAGGGAAAGTTTTTGGAGTGCCTTTAGAACAATTACTGCTGTTGGACTCGGATATATTCCAACTAGTCGAAGCAATGTTATTCGAGTGCCTCTCGAAACAAAGTAACTGGTAGACTCGGAATTGTTCTGATTATTCGAGGGAAAGTTATGCGAGTAACTTATGGACCGATGCGACAGTCAGGTTTGGAAATATTCTGACAGGTAGTAGGGAATTATCGACTAGTCATGCGATTGACTCTCGAATCAATGCGACTAGCGGTCTTGGAAATATACCGTCTAGTCGTGGGAAAGTTATGCAAGTGGAAATCCAAAAAATGTGACTGTCTGAATTGGAAATACCCAGACTAATCGAGGGATGGTTCTGCGAGTGACATGTGAGCAAATATGACTATTAAGGTTCTAAATATAACGACTAGTCGCGGGAAAATGACTTGACATCCTCTAGAAAGAATGCGATCATCGGACTTGGAAATATTGTAACAAGTCGAGGGTAACTTATGCAAGTTTCTCTTGCTCCAATACGGCGGTCGAACTTGGAAATATTCCGACTAGTCGAGAAAAAGTAATACAAATGCCTTTTGAATCAATGCGGCGGTAATTTTTGGAAATATTCTGTATAGCCGAGGGAATGTTACGAGAATGATTCCCGAACCAATCTGGTAGTAGAACTTGAAAATATACCGACTAATCGGGGGGAAATAATACGAGTGCCTATCGGAAAAATGCGTCCGTCGGACTTGCAAATATTCTGACTAGCCGAGGGAAAGTTATGCGAGTGAAACTCAAGTTAGCGTGACAGTTGTACTTGGAGACATCCCGACTAGTCAAGCGAAATTTATTCGAGTGAATTGTGATCCAATGAAACTGTCGGGTTGGAGATATACTGACTAGGCTAAGGAAATTTAAGCGAGTTCCACTCGAACCAATGAGTCTGACGAAATTGAAAATATTCTAACTTGCCCGGGGTAATTTATGTCAATGCATATCGGTATAGTGGGAGTATCGGACTTGGAAATATTCCGACTAGTCAAGGAACAGTAATGAGAGTAACTTTTGAGCCTATGCGAATGACGTGATTGGAAATATTACGACTAGTATGTGGAAATTTATGCGAGTGACTTTCGAACCAATGCGGCTGCCGGTCTTTAGAACATTCCGACTATTCGAAAGAAAGTTATGCGATTGCCTCTCAGGCCAATACGACTATCGGACTATGTACAATTCCGCCTAATCGAGGGAATGATATGGGAGTACCTCTCGAAACAATAGGTCTATCGGGCTTCGTAATATACACACTAGTAGAGTGAAATTCATGCTATTGAAACTCGACCAAATGCGATAGTCGGACAAATTTATTCCGAAAGCTGGGAGAAAAGTTTCTGTTAGAGACTTGTGATCTAATGCTACTATCGGACTTGGAAATATTCCGACTATTCAAGCGAATGTTAAGCAAGTACGTCTGAAACCAATACGATTTTCGCACTTGTAAATATTCTGACTAGTTAAGGAAAAGTTATGCGAGGACCTCTAGAACTAATGCGACCTTTGATGGAGAAATATTCTGCATCATCGTGGGAAAGATGTGAATGTGGCGCTCGATACATTGCGACAGTCCGAATTAGAAATATACCGACAAGTCAGGGAATATTGATGCGAAAGCCTTTCGAACCAATGCGACTGTCGAACGTACTAATATTCCATCTATTCGAGATAAAGTTATGGTCGTGACTTGTTAAAAAATACGACCTTCGGATTTGGTAACACTCCGAAAAGTCGAGGAATAGTCATGCGTGTGTCTATCGAAGCAATGCGACAGTCGAACTTGAAATTATCTGTCAAGGGAATTTATGCGAGTGTCTTCCAAATAATGCGATTGTCGAAACTAGAAATATTCCGATTAGTCGAGAGAAGTTATTAGAATCCCTCTTGAACCATGGAGAAAGTTGGATTTGGAAATATTCCGACTAATCGAGAGAACGTTATGCGATCATCTCTCAAACAAATGCGACAGTCGTACTTGGAAACATTCCGAATAGTCGAGTGAATTTTATGCGAGTATCTTTTGAATCAAAGAAACTGTCGGACTATGAACATTCCGATTATTCGAGGGAAAGTTATGCGAAAGCCTTATGAACAAATGCGACTATTGAACTTGGAAATATTCCAAATAATTGAGAAATAATTGTGTTAGTGTAACTCGAACCAATGCGACTGTCGGGCTTAGCAATATTCATTTCTGCCGAGGAAAAGTTAAGCGAGTGCATCTCAATACATTGCGACTTCTGGACCAAGAAATATCCCGATTAGTAGTAATGTTTTGAGGGTCGAGAACCAATGCGATAGCCGGAATTATCAATAGTCCGTCTTGTCGAAATAAGGATATGTGAGTGACTTGTGATCCAATGAGACAAACGGACTTAGAAATATTCTTTCTAGTAGACGGATAGTTATAACAGTGACTCTCGAAAAATTCTACTATTTCGCCTGGAAAAATTCTAACTAGGCGAGGAAAGATGTGCGAGTGTTTTGTGTACCAATGCGACTGTCGTATTTAGAGATTCTCCTGTTCCTCTAATTCCAATTACTTAAAGTACTTTCACTGAAGTAGTTGATCCAACTGTCTTAGTTACATTCTTACGCCTTCTAACCAGAATTACCTTCACCAAGTACGTTGATCAGATGTTCTTCTTCTATTTTCCAAGACCCTTACTTGAAGTATTACCTCCAAAACAATTATTACACGTTCTTTCTTTTCAATCTAAGTCCCTTGACTTAATGAACTTCTATTAGAAAACTTTAGTTGCGCTCTTTCCTCCTTTTTTTAAGTCCCCTTATCTAAAGCAATTTTAAAGTATCTAGGTTGTATGCTCTTTCCTCTCCAAATACCCTCCCTTAAAGTGCATTACCGCAGCACCGACACTATGATTGATTATTTTCCACCCCTTCCAAGTCCTGTCACTTAAAGTACTTTTACTAAAGAATCGTGATTGTATGTTTTCTCTTTCCTTCCCAAAAACCTTTCATGTAAAGTATTTCCACCATAATACTTAATCCTATGTTCTCCCATTTCCTTCCAAGTCGTCTCACGTAAAATACTTTTACAAAAACACTTGAATTATATGTCCCTCTTCCTTCCTTTCAAGCTCTTCTACCTAAAGAACATTCACTAAGTTACCTTCACTATATGCACTTTCTTTACTTCGTATGTTCATCTACTCACAGTACTTTTGCCAAAGAACTTAATTCCAAGATAATTCTTTCCCTTCTAAGTCCTTTTACACAATGTACTTGAGTAATTCTACTAATGTACTTGATTATATGTTCTGTTGTTTCCAATTCATCTTACCCAAAGTACTTTACCTAGGAATTTTGATCGTATGTCCCTTCTTCTCACAATATGCCCATCACTTAAAGTTATACTAACAGAACCTTAATCTTATATTCTCTCTTTTCCTCCTGACTCCCTTTACTTAAGGTACTTTTATGAAAGAACTTTGATATTATTTCAATCTTCTCCTCTGAAGCCCTTTTACATAATGTGCCCATGTTAGAGTACCTTGATTACATGTTCTTTCTCTTCTTCTCTAAGTGCTTAACTTAAATTGTCTTAATAGAGCACCCAGAATAGATAACCTCGGCCCACTCTTTTAAGCCCTTTCATTTGAAGCATTTCGCTAATGTACTTCAATGGTTGTCCGACCATCGCACCGTCACTCCACCATTACTGCAACTATATTCCATGATGGTGGCTCGTGGGGAGAAATATTCTTTATGAATAACTTTGTTGTTTACCTCGCAGCTCAACAATTCGCAATGAATCTGTGCAGAAATGCAAGCATCCGGCTTCTCCTTCTACGACGTCCCGCACTACTTTCAGTACAGCGACGAGATAAAGAAGCACCTTAGGCATTTAGAATCAATTCTTCGTGCTCTAAGGGGGGAGAGAGTAATATTATCACTGTACGATTTCCTTTCTAGGACCCTCAGAGCACAGATGAAAGAGGCTCGAAGTAAGAAGCCCTCATCTGGGCATCTGGGCTAAAAGTTACTAACGACGTAAGGAAGCCACCTCCATTCTAGACCACGAGGTGCTTCTTATACATCGACCTAACTCTCTCGTCCAACTCCATGAGCCGACATATTGGCCAATTGAAAGTAAGAACAGGCTGGAATTTCAGTGACCACAATTCAAGAGACATCGCGATACATCCCCGAAGGCCGAGACGGGTCGGAGTGGCGGAGCTCGGGGCAAGGGTAACTGGTGGTTCTATACCAGGAGAGCCAACAGGGACCCATTCACTGGCTTTCTCTCAACGCGGCAAGGCTAGAGGGAAGCAGTTTAGGATTGGCTTCAGGAGTGGAGACATGTGCCAACAAGCACACTAGTGTGCTAAGAGTTCCTGTTGTGAATCGATTCCACAGAAAAAGGCATACCAGAAGGCCAACCCATGGAGGACATCAGCGCTATTGAACAAGAAGAAAGCGGTAGCTAGGTTGAAATGGACTTTCCAGCGAGAAAATGAATATCAGGCACGCCTCGGGTTAATGCAGAAGTATTGTTCTACGCTGGGGCCATACAGCAAAGAAGTACAACTTGCCATATTCGTAAGTTGGAGAATATTCGTTACGAAACAGGGCAACGCGGACCTGTCAGGGAACGTTTACAAAAACGTTACAAAGGGCATACTACGCGTCGAATGAGTAACTCAAAATCTTAAACGAGATAGAGGAAAAACCAAGAACATCCAAGAAACGGCAAGAAGCCTCCTCAATACGCCTGTCCCGGATGACAGTGTATCCTAAGATACACCAAAACAGCGAACGGTCCGGAAAATCTCAAGAAAGGTTCTCAAAACGGCGAATGCCCCTCTCTTCCCGGAGGAAGAGGTCGCGCGGGTCATTGGGTCCCACAAAAACAACAAAGCCCTGGGGGCGGATCTCGTCGAGGTATGTGTGCTCAAAAAAGTATTTACCGTCATCTCATCCCAATTCGTAGACCTTTTCAATGGATGCCTTCAATGGGGTATCTTCCCGTCTATTTGGAAAGGGGGCTTCTTAGTAGCACTTCTGATGCGCGCCAACAATGACACGGAGGACCCCGAACCCCATCGACCGATATGCCCTCTCTCAGCCGTAGGGAATGTTCTGGAATGGCTGCTGAAGCTGCGTCTAACCGAACCCTCCTACGCGCCGGGAAAAATATCGGACGAACAGTTTGGGTTTGTCCAGGAATGTACAGCAGAAGACGCAATAGTAGCGATGCGTCGAATGATTTTGAATCCTCACGGAGATATGTCATCGCGTTGTTATTCGATATCTCGGGAGCTTTCAATAACATTTGGTGGGATCTAGTTCTCAAGAAATTCCAAGATCGGGACTGCCCGAGGATCTCCTTTAAAGTAATGAGAAGCTACTTTGCGGACCGTAGGGTCAAAATGTCCTGGGAAAACATGAGGTTTTAAAGAAGGCCTCGAGAGGATGCTCACAAGGATCGGTCCTCTGCCCCTTCTGCTGGAAACTCATGTTCGACGAGCTCCTCAGGATACTGGAAGAATCCTCTAAAGTCAACACGATCGTGTACGCGGACAACCTACTCGTCATCGCAAATGGAGTCTCCAGGAAAGAACTTGAATAGAAAGGAAGTCGTGGTTAAAGGCATCACCGTCGATGGTGCACGTCGGCGAGATAGACAATCTCCGAACGTAAGACGGAAACGATCATCCTAAAGAGTGATTGGGTTAAAAGGAAACCCATCGTTAGAATTGTAGGAAAACATCAGATAGAAACGGAGAACGACGAAAAAAACCGACCTAACGAGCAGACCTCCCACCATAAAGATATGGAACAATAATATTGAATTTAGGAATTCCGTTTAATACCACGGGGTATACTTCGATAAAGAGCTGGGAGTTACGACACAATGTCGTCACCTCAACGACAAAGACGGCCCACAGTTCGCAAAGCTAGGCATGTTAACAGCTAGGGAATGGAAACTCCGCCATTGCGCCCTCCGATCGATCTCTGGAGGCGTGTTCACCCTACGGTCACGTACGCGGCACCAGGATGGTCTGATCTCAGCAAGGAAGAAGATCTCGAAAAGTTAAGCACGACCAAGCAATCGGCCGCCATCTCGGTCAAATCCGCGTATCGCGCAACTACTAAGAAATCCCTCTACATCATAGCAGCTGATGCCTTGATAGATCTCCAGTTATTGAAACAAAGGAGACTATAAGACATTAGGAGAAAGGTGCACCGAAACAGCTACGTTAACACCATAAGGCACGAAGTTTAAACGTATGATAGCAAGAAAGGTCGACGAGGACGTCTCTAGGGTTTGGCAATCTACTCACCCGTGGATAGGGGGAAGTAGAATACTCCCACAGTACTCCCTGCTGATCGTAAAAGGCGACTAAAAGGGATTGAGTGAATGGTGTATGAATGTTCTTATAAGGCTATTCCTTCCTTTATATTTCTTGACATATCTTTTTCTATTCTATCTCTCTCTCACTAGCTTCCTTCCGTTCCTTTCCTTTCTGCTGGGGAGCTTGACTCCCACAAATATATCTTAATACATGACATGGACAGTACGATGAAACTAATAAGCGGGTGTGAGAGAGATACCCACGCCACGGCAGTGTCAGGTGGTGGTAGGCCACCCGCCGTCGTCAACCAGTGACTGCCAGGAGCTCGGGGTAGGCAACCTGGCCTCAGCTCTGGATGATACGTCAGGAAGGACACCATAGGTAGGCGACCTGGCCTGCGGTGTATCTAATGCGTCAGGAAGGATACAAAACGATGAGTACCAAGCGGAGGAACTGAAAAAAACTGCCAGTGCTGTTGAGAGCATGCGGCTCTCCGGCCTGACCTTGCCAAAGGAGGGGAGAAGGCACAAGCACGCAAGGCCTATGATCTACTCTTCTGAGGAGAATGACTTGGGGGCTGACTGGCCCACACTAGGTGAGGGTGGCACGGCGGAGACTCCCTTGTCTCAAGTGGAGATTGGTAGGGTGCTGAATAACATCCGAGAAGCCTCCATGGCGGCAGAAAGTGCCAGGCTGAGATGCAGCAACCTTAAGGGGTAAATCTCAGGGATGATGAAGAATTCCCATAAGGTAATAATGGAGGGAATTAAGACCCCGAGCGGGAGGCTCGAAACCCGGGTGGACGATCCTCCGTCAGCCAAGGAAACCATTGCGCAGCTGAAGGCAGAATTGAGGGTCAAGGATATGCGGAATAGAGAGGTCATGGAGGAAAACGTTCGCCTCAAGAGGGCTAATAAAAGAATGGAGAAGGTTCTGGAGAATCCACCGGCTGGGAATAGCCGATCAAAGTCTCCGGATGTAAAGGAGTCAATAAGGGTATTGACGGAAGTTGTCCGCAGTATCCAACAACAGATACAACAGCTACAGCAGCAGCAGCAGCAGCAGCGGCAACAGCAGCAGCAACCACAGCAGCAGCAGCAGAAACAGCAGCAACAGCGGCAACAGCAGCAGCAGCATCAGCGGCAGCAGACATCGGGTGGAGCAACGACGGGAGCTGGTGGGCCACACAAAGGCCCCGCACTTCGTGCTGAGCCCACTCGACCCCCTGTGAAACAGGTAAGTGTAAGTAAGGCACTAATCGAACAGGAGGATTTTGTCCAGGTACTTGGCCGAAAAGAGAGACAAGCCCAGAGGAAGGAAACGAATGCGCTCCCCCTAACTACATCTAAGGATGGAGTCAGCGACCGTCATCCCTTGTAGGGACAGGCAGCCTCTAGGAAGGATGGGAAGAAGAAGAGTGGCGCGCAGCGAAGAAGGAAGAGGGAAAAAAGGGAAAGAGATGTGGCTGCTATTTCCCTATCGTGTGCTGAGGAGACGACGTATAGAGACGTACTCCTTCGGGCCATGAAGAAGGTCAACCTTAAAGACTTGGGGATCGTCGGTATGACTTGTAAGAGAGGCCTCACAAGTGCCTTTATATGGCAAGTACGAGGCAAAAGGGCAACCGAGAAGGCCGACCGGGTAGCGGAGACCATAAGGAGTTCCATCCCAGGGGTAAAGGTCACTCGCCCCCTGTGTACGAGTACCATAAGGTTGGTGGGACTATATCCGGCCGCTAACGGTACCTGTATCAGGAAAACACTACTGGAGCTGCATCCCGGAACAAACCTCAACCTCATTAAGATGGGAGAGATCAGGATAGGTAGGAGTAGACTAGGCGAGACCACTGTTACGGCTCCGACGCCTGTCATCCAGGCGGCCCTGAAGAGGGACAGAATAGTCATGGGACTGATAGTAGCGAGGGTGCAAGAACTTAGACAGCAGCCCCTCAGTGCCACCGGTGCCTTGCGCGAGGACATTTCGCAGCAATGTGCCCAGCTACAAAGCCCCTGGTGGATCTTTGCTATGTCTGTGGGAAACCGGACCAATTGGCCAAAATGTGTACAAACAAGGCAGCTTGCCCGGTTTGTGCAGATGCCGGCCGGAAGCCGACCAACCATCGTAGCGGCTCTTGGGAGTGCCCGGTAGTGCCTCCCAGAAAATGGGTGGACAAGGCATACGGGAGTGGACCAAATGTCCGCGGGGAAACAATTCAGAAGGACCCGCATAACGTCGCGGAAAGAACTGCGATGGAAGCAGTAAGTGCGACCAAGAAGAACAAAAACAGTGGTGACGAAGATATGGAGGTGGAACACGGTGAACCGGACATCTCAATATGTGTAGAAGCAGTGGAAGGTCTATAGACAATGTCCTCTGCTGTTCTACAAATAAATTTGAACAACGCGCGCCGTGCGCAGGACATGTTAACACAGCGCATGCGGGAGAACAGAGTGGAGATAGCGATTATTCCGGAGCCATGGAGGGTCCCTTCGGGGGATGAGAGATGGTTCTCATCCCTAGGAGGGACTTCACTTTCCGTGGTGCTTGTGGACGAGAATGGAAGACCCTGCAGCCTGATGCTTCGGGGACTTTTTTATGTAGCAGTCAAATGGGGGGACTCGCTGGTTGTTTCGGTGTATTTTCCTCCCAGCGAGAACGTTAGCATGTTTAGTAGTCTCCTTGACGAGCTCGAAGAGCTCTTAGAAACATTCCCCACTCCCCCAGCGCTAGCGGCTGGGGATTTTAATGTCCGGTTTAACGGATGGGACCCGGAAGGCAGGAGTAACCACAGGGGTGAGTTGCTCTATACATGGGCCAACAAGGTGAACCTGGGTCTGTTGAGCCGGGTTGGCTGTCCCACGTGCGTTCGATAGCAGGTGTCGAGCGTTGTAGATCTAACATGCGGCACGCCAGCAGCCGGCGTCCGCCTCTCGGACTGGAGGGTGGATGGGGCTGAGTCCCTGTCAGACCAGCTGTAAGTTAGATATAGTTACAGGCAAGGGGCTGCAAGGGACCGAATTTCTCCCCCACAAAGGAGAAAGTTCCCTTGTTGGAAGGCTAACTCCCTGGAGGAGGACGACCTGGATGCGGCCCTTACTTAAGGGGAGTGGACAGGTGGAAACATGTGCGGGGAAAGTGCGGCCGGTGTAGACTGTGTGGACAAACTGGTGAAGTGGGCACAGTCTACGTTGAAACAAGCATGTGACATGGCCATGTCCCGGGTGAGGGGACAAACCCGCGGTAATAAAAGTATTTACTGGTGGTCGGACGAATTATCGAACCTTAGGGCCGTTGCGACGGCTACAGTAAGGAAACTTTCCAGAGCCAGGAAGAAAAAGAAGAATAGTGAGGAAATAGTGCGGTGCCTGGACGCTCGAAGAGACGCTAGGAGGGCACTGGCTAGGGTTATCAAGGAAGCCAATAAGAACTCATGAGAAGACCTACTGGACTCCATAGAAGAGGGGCAGACCCCATAACCTGGGAAAACTAAGGCCATATGCCCTACCAATAACTGAAACCTTGGAGGATGTCGTACTGGAGAACATCCTCTCCGAGCTATTCCCAGGAGAACCGGGAACTGATGAGCTGCAGGAACTGACGCTCATAGAGGTGGTCACCTCTGCGGAGGAGGTCTTGGCTTCCGCCAGGAAGGGGAAAGGCTCCAGGACTGGACGGAATGCCGGGTGTGGTTGTGCGTGCTGCGTCGACACACTATGGAAATGGGTTGGCGCAATGCTTTTCCGGATGCTTAAGGACAGGACGATTCCCGACAGCGTGGAAGATAGCGAGGCTCCTCCTTATCAAAAAGAAAAGGGACGCACCCCCGGACTTACCGGTATCGTATAGACCCACATGCGTGATTGGCGAACTGGGAAAATTATTCGAACGGGTAGTCGTTGGTCGGATCAACAGCTACTTGGAGGAGACTCGGGCCCTGACGCCATCACAGTATGGGTTTAGGACGGGAAGATCCACCGTGGATGCCGTCCTCGATGTTAAAAACTTCGTGGAGGCATCGACGCGGATCAAGTCGGTGGTTATCCAGGTGAGTCTGGATATCTCGAACGCTATCAACACCTTGCCGTGGGCCGTTATCGGCAGGGGGATGGAGCGTGGGGGCTTTCCGAGCTACCTGGTTAATATTATCTGGAACTACCTGGACAATCGCGCCATAGCCTATACAAATAGGTATGGACTTTTTGTGGAAAGGCGCGTGTACTGTGGAGTCCCACAGGGATCCGTGTTGGGACCTACACTGTGGAACATTGCCTATGACTGTGTCCTCCGAACCCCGATGCCGGGTGGTTCCCGTGTTGGCTGCTACGCGGACAACACGGCCCGCCTGTCAACGAGATGGGATCTGTCTCACGCTATCATGAACGCCGAGCGGGACTTGGACGTCCTAGTGAAGGAGATCGAGGGATTGGGTCTTAAAGTGGCGCCGCACAAAACGGAGGCCATGGCCTTCCCTGCCTCTGCCTTATGCAGATGCTGGACTGTCCCACCCCCTAAGATTTGCCTTAGAGGGGTTTTCGTAGATATTAGGCCCAGCGTTAAATACCTGGGTATAGTGATAGACTCGAGGATGTCGTTCAGGCCCCACTTCGAGGCCCTAATCCCTAAGGCGGAGGGTGTCCTCCGGTCCCTTAGGAGGCTCCTTCCGAATCTTCACGGACCGGGAAAGAAGAAGCGACTCCTCTACGTCGGCGTGATCCACTCGGTACTCATTTATTGGGCGCCGGTGTGGTGGCGTGCCGTCGTGGAAGATACGAAGATCGGGTGAACAGTTTGGAGCCTCCAGATGTAGGTGGCGATTCGGGTCTGCTGTGCCTATAGGACTGTCTCCGTCCATGCGGCTATGATGATTGCGGGGATTATTCCTCTCGCTCATCTGGCACCACAGCTGGCGGAGACGTATATGGCAGTTAGAGACGTGGAAAAACCTGTTCCACCGCGTGCTAAGGCTGTACTAGGTGCTCTTGCCAGAAGGAGGGCAATAGAAGCATGGAAGTCTGAGGAGGTTGCGTTAGCAAGGACAGATACAGCAACGGGGGTGCGCGTGAGGGAGGCTATTGCCGAATGGTTTGCTGAGTGGATTGGGAGGTCGTTCTCCATCGGAACGACATTCCACACCACACAGCTGATGACCGGCCATGGCAGCTTTACGGCGTACTTAAATATGATAAAGAAGATTCCCTCCCCACGGTGTTTCCACTGTGGGGGGAGTGAGAGGATACGGTGGAGCACATCCTGATAGACTGTCCGGCGTGGACGGATGCCAGGAACGAATTGGTCGAAGCGTTGGTGGAAGGGCAGCTAACCCTTTCCGGCATAGTCAGGGTCTCCCTGACTGTTCCGGGAGGATAGGCGGCCTTTCGGATCTTCGCTGGGCGGGTAATGCGAACAAAGGAGGACGCTGACGGGCACAGGGAACGTTCGCGTGATCAAAGACCTGTGAGTGAACGTGCGTGTGTATGTGTGGAAGGAAGTGCGAACAATAGGCTGCATAGGAGAATGGCTCTAGTGCGGCCACCTCGGGCAAGGCACCGAGCGGCTCAGGCGGCGCCTGGCTCAAGCGTCGCCTTTCCGTAGATGTAGAATATACGGGCATGAATGGGCCCGGTCAGTGCACCATGGGGTGGGGATCGGGCCACAATGTATATAGTTAGGGAGTAAATGCGTCTCCGGGACTCATGGGCCCCTGTCGAGTGCGCCGTATTGGAATGTGTGGAGATGTATGAACGAATGAGAGCAAGGCGAATTCCGGCTTGGCTCACCGAGGAGGGGATTGGGTGATCTTGTAATACGCATATGCGCAATCCCGCCCAATCCTCTTTCTCCTCAGCATGTTAGTATTAAGAATCGGGAGGTTTTTTAGTCGGTAGGCGATCCGAACCTGAGGGTATGTTCAGGCGGGTTGAATCCGACACTACCCTGAGTACCGGTCTCAGAGTGCCTTTTGAAGGTTTTTCCTCCTGACGAAACAAAACAAAAAAAGGAAAGAGTTTGCCAATCTAGGTGGGAGAAATCCTCCAAGGGATGGACGACATACGCGTCATTCATGGTCTTCAAGAACAGGATAGGGGCCCGTTTCTTCTCTCCTAACAATTTCACCTGTCAGTTTTGTTGTAGGACACGAAATCTTCAAGGCCAAGCTGACGTTGCTGAACATCATCACGGAAGGAGCATGTGAGTATGGCGGAGGAGACACGGATTCACATCACATCTTCGACTATCCGATTTTCGAACCACAAAGTGGTTCTGGGAGTCATTTTCCGCGAAAGGGAATTGGCCGGATGCAGCGAGACATTTTGTCTCCACGGCCGAGGCCATCTCCATCTTCGTGGAGTTCTGCAAAGAACCCCTCATCATAAAGTGTCATTATATCCAGAATCTTATTCATCCGGGATTGTCTGAGGTCCGGTGATGGGGGTGAGTGCTTGTAATCTTCTCAGGTTAGGCCACTCTCATACAAAATATGTTCGGAGATGCTCATTCGCATGTTCCTATTCTTCCTTTTTTCTTCTTTTTTTTCCTCCACCACCAAACTCTCACTAATAATTCTGCTATTCTTCCATTCCCTTCCCATCTTACGGACCGATTGTCAAGGCTTATGGCACTGTGAGTGATCCTCTCTATCGTTCCCCATGGGTAAGGCCGGCATGGACATTGCGATGCGTTGCTGTCAGGATGATGATAATGGCTAAAATGCTCACTCTCCCCCGCCGGCAGGAGTTCTGGGTTTTCCGAGTCTGGTCACTTGGCCATGGTGGTTGCAGCAAGCAGATACCTCCGTAGTGTATGCCCGAATGGGCGAGGTAGCATAATTGTAAGCACTCGATCTAATGCTACTGCTGAACCTGGAAATATTCCGTTTAGTAGTGATAAAGCTATGAGAGTGCACATAAAACAATGTTTTAGTCGTACTTATCAATATTTCGTTTAGTCGAAGAAAAGTTAAGTAAGTGACTTGTAAAACTGTGGGCCTGTCGAACTTAGAAATATTCCAACAATTCAAGGTAATGTTATGCGTATTCCGCAAGAAACAATGCGACTTGGAAATAGTCCAGACTGTCCGAAATGTCCGAATAGTCGAGGGAAAGATATGCTAGTGATTCTTGAACCAATGCAACTGTCGGATTTGGAAATATGACCACTTCTCAGGAGAATGTTATGCTAGTGCTTCTCGAAAAATGCGGCTATCAGCCTTCGATCAATTCTGTCAAGTTGAGGGTAAGTTATGCTAGTTATTCTTGAACGAATGCGATGGGCAGTTTGGAAATAATCCGATTAGTCGAAGTAAAGTTAATCGGTTGCCACTAGTACCAAAGCGAATAACAGCTTTGGAAATATTTCGACTAGATGAGAGAATTGTATGCCTGTTACTATGGAACCAATACGGATCTCGAAATATCCCGATTAACCATGGGAAAAATAAGGAAGTGGCACTAGAACCAATGCGATTGCCGGGCTAGGAAATATGCCGACTATTCGAGGGAAAGTTGTGCGAGGGCCTCTCGTAAAAATGCGTCTGCCTGACTTGGAAATATTTCTCCTAATCGCGGAAAAGTTATGCAAGCGACTCTTGAACCATTGTTGCGGTCGGACTTAAAAATAGCCTTACTATACGTGAAAAAAATGCTAGTAACTTGTAACCCAATGCGGCGGTAGGACTTGGAAAATTCCCGACTAGTCGTGGGAAACGTATCTGAGTGGCATGTGATCGATTGCGACTGTTGACTTGGAAATATTTCGACTAGTCCAGAGTAAGTAATGCGAGTGATCTGTGAACCAATGCAAATAACGGACATAGAAATATTCCTATTCATCGAGGGAAATTTATGAGAATTCCTCTAATATGAATTCTATTATCGGACCTAGACATATGCCGGCTAGTCGAGAGAAAGTTATGCGCGTGCCTCTCAAACCAATATGGCTGCTGGAAATTAAAATATAACGACTAGTCGTTGGAATGTAATTCAAGTGTCTCTCGAAATATCCCAAATTGTCGATGAAAAATTATTCAAGTATTTCTCGAACTAATTCAGTTATCGGTCTTGGTAATATTACCACCAGTCGAGAGAGAGTAATACGAGTGATTCTAGAACTAAAGCGATGGTCGGACATGGAAATAATTCGAATAGTCGAGGGAAAGATATGTGAGTGATTCTAGAACTTAGAAGAATTAGAAATATTACGACTACTGGCGGGAAATTTAAGCGAGTGTTTCCAGAACTAATGCGACGGGAGGATTTGGGAATATTTCCACTATTCGGGGAAAGTTTCACGAGTGCATTTCAAACAAATGTGGCTTCTGTGTAAGAAATATTCCGACTAGTCGGGGAACTTTATGGCAGTGCCACTCGAACCGAAGTGAATTTCGGACTTGGAATCATTCCGATTAAACGGGGAAATGTAATTCGAGTATCTTGCGTGCCTGTAAAACGACTACCGGTAATGGGAATGTTCTGAGTGGCCGACAAAGTGTTATGCGTGTGCCCCTCGAACTAATGTGGATGTCAGACTTGGAATCATTCCGTTTAGTCAAGAGAAAGGTATGCGAGTGAATCTAAAACTAATAATACGATCGGACTTTAAAATATCTCAACCAGTAGTAAGAGAATTTTGTGAGTGACTTTTGAAACATTGTGGCTATCGGATTTGGAAATATCCCGACTAGTCGAGGAAAATTTATGCGAGTGCCTTGTAAACCAATGCGACTTTCTTGCTTGGATATATTCCGAATAGTCGAAAGAAATTTATTGACGTGACTCTCGATCCAATTTGTCTGTAGGAATTG
The DNA here is from genome assembly GCF_912470025.1 of Vespa velutina. Taxonomy (NCBI): domain Eukaryota; kingdom Metazoa; phylum Arthropoda; class Insecta; order Hymenoptera; family Vespidae; genus Vespa; species Vespa velutina. Next base: position 325,911 of record NC_062207.1, read on the forward strand.
GAAATACTCCGAATATTCGGGAAAAGTTATGCGATTACTACTCGATATAATGCAGCTGTCGAACTTGGATATATGACGAATAGTCGAGAGAATGTTGTGCGAGTGATTTTTGAACTAATGCGGCTGTCAGACTTGGAAATATTGCAACTACTCGTGGGAAATTTATTCGAATGACATGTGAACCAAAGCAACCGTCGGAATTGGGTATATTCCCAGCGGTCAAGGGAATTTTATGCGAGTCGCTCTCAAACCAATGCGGATGTCGGACTAGGAAATATTACGACTAGTCCAGGGAAAATTATGCGAGTGACACTATATTCAATGAGGCTGCCGGACATTAAAAAATACCGATTATTAGAATGAAAGTTATAAGAGTGTCTTGTGAATCAATGCGATTGTCGGTATTGAAAATTTGTCGACTACTCGAAGGAAAGTTAAAAGGATCGTCTTGAACCAATGCGGATGTTGGACAGGGAAAAATTCCATCAAGACGGGAAAGTTATGTGAGTGCCTCTCGAACTAATGCAGCTATCAGAGTTTTGAATATTCCGACCAGTTGAGGGAAAGTTATGCATCTGCCGCTGGCACCAATGCGACTGCCGGATCAAGAAATATTCGTACTATTCGTTGGAATGTTATGTGAGTGCCTCTTGAACCATTGCAATGATCGGATCTAGAAATATTCCATCTAGTCGAGAGAAAGTTATGCGAGTGACATGTGAAAAAATTCGACTATTTGTCTTGAAAATATTTTAAAAAGACAAAAAAATTTTTTCGGGTACCAATCGAACTAATGCGACTGTCGGACTTAACAATATTCATTATAATCGAAGGAAAATTACGCGAGTGCATCTCAAACCAAAGCGACAGCCGGACCTAAACATATTCCGACAAGTACTGGAAAAGTTTCGAGAGTGCACCTGAAAAAAATGCGATTGTGGTACTTATCTATCTTTCGTCTAGACGAAGAAAGGTAATGTGTCAGAGATGTGAACCAATGGAACTGTCGAACTTAGAAATATTTCGACTTGTCGAGGTAAAGTTATGTAATTTCCTCAAGGAATAATGCGACTGTAAAACCTAGAAATATTCAGTACAGTAATGGGAAAATTACTCTAGCGCAACTTTAACCAATGCCACTGTCGGACCTAAAAATATTCCGACTATTCGAGGCTAAGTTATGAGATTGATTAGAGAACTAATGCGAATGTCGGCCTTAGAAATATTGAGACGAAGCGCGGCAATGTTCTGCTGGTGCCTCTCGAACCAATTCAAACATTGGACCTAGAACAAAACCATCTAGTCGAGGACTAATAAGACTGTTGGACCAAGAAATATTCCATCTAGTCGAGGGAAAGTTATGCGAGTGACTTGTGAACAAAAGCGACTTTTGAAATTGGAAATATTTCGTGCAGTCGAGTAAAACATATGCGTTTGATTTTCGAATTAAAACAACAGTCGGTGATGGAAATATTCCGACTAGACAAGGAAGAGTTATGCGAGTACTCCTCGTACCGATGCGGCTATTGGACTTGGAAATATTCCGCCAAATTTAAGAATAGTTATGAGAAAGCAATTCGAACCAAGGCGACTGTCGGACTTAGAATTATTCTGACTAGTGGAGGGATGGTTTAACGAGTGCCTCTTGAACCAATGCGACTAACGGACTTGGAAATATTCTACCTGGCCCGGGAAAGTTATGCGAGTGCCTTTCGGACCAATGCGTTCGTTGGACATAGAAATATGCCGAGTAGTCGAGGGAAAATTATGCGAGTGATCTTGAAACAATTTGACTGTCAGATTAGGAAAACTTCCAAAATGTCAAGGGAAAGTTATGCGAGTAACTCTGGGACCAATGTGGCTTTCGACCTTTCAAATATTCCAACTAGACGAGAAAAAATTATACATTTGTCTATGGAAACAATGCGGATGACTGACTTGGTAATATTCCAACTAGTCGGGAGAAAGTTTTATGAGTGCCTGCCGAACCGGTGCGGCTGCCGGACTTGGTAACATTCCGAATAGGTTAGGGAAACTTATGCGAATGCCACTTGAAATATAGCATCTGTTGGACATGGAAATAACGCGCCTAATCGCAGATAGTTATGCGAGTGACTCTCGATCAAATGCGCATGTCAGAAATGAAAATATCCCAACAAGTGAAGGGAACGGTATGCGTGTGCCTCTCGAAACAATGCGACTGTCGGACTTGGAAATGTTCCGACTAGTTGAATAAAAGTTATGCGAGTAATACACAAATCAATGCGGCTGTCGTACTTGAAAATATTCCAACTAGTCGAGGGAGATTTGTGCAAGAGGTTCCCGAACAAACTCCACAACTATTGCTTCTGTCGTACTCGGGATTATTTCGTCTAGTCGAGGGAAAGTTATCCGAGTGCCTCACGAATCAATGCGGCTGTTGGACTTGGAAATTTTCAGGCTAGTCGGCGAAAGTTATACTAGTGCCTATCGAACAAATGCGCCTTTCAAATTTGGTAATATTCCACCATATTGGCGAAAACTTATGCGAGTGTCTCTCGAAATAATGCGGTTGTCGAACTTGAAAATAACTCGACTTATCGGGGGATATTTATGCGATTTCCTCTGAAACCAATGTGGATGTTGGACTAGGGAATATTCCAACTAGTAAAAGGAAAGTTATACGAGTGATTTGTGAACCAATGCGTTTGATAGACTTAGATATATTCTGAATATGCGACTACCTCACGAAATAAAGCGGCTGTCGAAAATAGAATTATTCCGAGTGTCCGAGAGATATTTATGTAAGTGCATCTAGAACCAATGCTGCTACCATACTTGAAAATATTCCAACTGGTAACAGGAAAGTTATGCAAGTGTGTCTCCGACCAATGCGATAGTCGGACTTGGAAATACCCCGACTATTCGTGGGAAAGTTATGCGAGCACCACTCGCGAAAAAAGCGTCTGTCAATCTTCGTAATATTCCGACTATACGAAGTGTAGCTTTACGAATGCTTTGTGAAATAATGTGACAGTTGTTCTTAAACAAATTCTGGCTAGACGTAAGAAAGTAATGTGACCGCATCAAAAAATCAAAGCAGCAGTCGAAAGTTGGAAAAATTCAGTGTAGTCGTGGAAAATTTATGCTTGTGCCTCTCGAAATAATGCGGTTGTCGGACTTGGATATATTCCAACTAGGCGAGGAAAAGTTATGCGAGTGCCATTCTCGTCTAAAGGACTGTCGGACTAGGAATTATTCCGACTAGTCGAGGGAATGTTCTGGGAGTGCCTATCGAAACAATGCGGCTGTTGGACTTTGAAATGTTCCGATTAGTCGAAGGGAGGTTATGCCAGTATCTCTCAAACCAATACGTCTCTTGGACGTTGATATATACAGACTGGTCGAATGAATGTCATGCGAGTGACACTCGACATTGGAAATAACTCGACTAGTCGAGATGAAGTTATGCGATTGCATCTCGAAACAAAGCGACTGTCGGACTTGGAAATATTCGGACTACTCGAGAAAAATTTATGCGAGTGATTTAGGAACCAATGCGGCTGCCGGTCTTGGAAATATTCCGTCTTCTCGAGGGAAAGTTATTCGAATGCCTCTCTGACCAATACTACTGCCGGACTTGGATATATTCCAACTAGTCGGGGTAAAATTTTGCGAGTGCACTTCGAACAAATGCAGCTGTCGGACTTGGAAATATTCCGATTAGTCGAGGGAAAGTTAAGCAAGTAACTTGTCAGCCAATATGACTGTCTGAGTTGAAAAAATCCCAATTAGCTGAGGGAGAGTTACGCAAATTTCTTGCGACGCAATGCTTGGACCTAAAAGTATACCAAGTAGTCGAGGAAAAGTTACGCGACTGGCTCTCCAAACAATTCTGCTGTCGGTCTTGGAAATTTTCCGACTGCTCGCGGGAAAATTGTGCAATTGCCACACGTACTAGTACGACTGTCAGACACGGAAATATTCCCACATTGTCAAGGGTAAATTGCGCAAATTCTCTCGGATCAAATCGTCTATCGGACAGGAAAGTATACGAATAGTCGAGGGAAAGTTGTACGGATGCCTCTCGGACCAAATTGGCTGTTAGAATGGAAATGTTCTGTCTAGTCCCGGAAAGTTATGCGAGTGCCTCTCTAACCAATGCGAAAGTGAGATCTAGAATTATTCCGACAATTGGAGAGAAGGTTTTGCGAATGCCTCTCGAACCAAAGCAACTGACGCACCTAGAAATATTCTGACCTGTGAAGGGAAGTTATGCGAGAGCGATTCGAACAAATTCGTTCTTGGAGCGAAAGCAATGCTAGTATATCTCGAATTAATGCAACTGACGGACTTGGAAATATTCCGACTAATCGAAGGAAATTAATGCGAAGATATCGCGGACCGATGCGACTTTCAAACTTGGTAATATTCCGACGATTGATGAGAAAGTTATGCGAGTGCCACTCGTTCGAAATGCGATTGTCGGACAGTTACATTCCGAATGGTGGAAGTAAAATTCTATTAGAGACTTGTGATCCAATGCTACTATCGGACTTGGAAATATTCCGACTAGTCAAGGGAAAGTTATGCGGGTTTTTGTAGAAGCAATGCGACTCTCGCACTTGGTAATATTCCTACTAGACGATGGAATGTTATACAAAAGCCTCTTGAACCAATGTGATTGTCGATCTCTGAAAAATTCCGACCAGTCAAAGGAAAATTATGCGAGTCCCTCTCGATCCAATACGATTGCTGGTTTCAAAAATATTTCGACTTGTCGAGGAAAAGTAATGCGATTGCCTCTCGAACCAAAGCGATTGTCGGAACTTGAAATGTTCCGTCTAGTCGACACAATGTTGTACACGTGTGTTTCGAACCAATGCGATTGTCGGTCTTGGAAATATTCCCACGTTTCTAGTGAAAGATCGGCGAGTGTCTCTCGAAACACTGCGACTTTTAGACTTGGAATTATTACGACTAATCCTGGGAAAGATATTCGAGTGACTTGTGAACCATTGAAATATTCGGACGAGCTAATATTCCGTCCAGTCATGAGAAAGTTACGCGAGTGCCTGTCAAATATATGCCACTATCGCACTTGGAAATATTCAGACAAGACGAGGGAAAGTTATGCGAGTGGCTCTTAACCCAATCCGACTGTCGGGATTGGAAGTATTCATACTTGTCAAGGGAAAGATGTGCGAGTCTCTCTCGAAGCAATAAGACTGTTCGTCTTGAAAATATTTCGACTATTCGAGGGAAAGTTATGGGAATGATTCTCGAACCAAAGCGGCTGTTACACATAGAAATTCTCCGATAAATGAAGCGACAGTTAGGCGAGTGTCTCTCGAAACTATGCGACGTTGGTATTTGAAATAAATGCGACTAGTCGAGGGAAAGTTATGCGAGTGACTAGTGAAACTATGAGACTTAAGTTTGTATTAAACTCCGACTAGTCGACGGAAAGTTTTGCCAGAGCCTCTTGAATTAATGCGTCTGGCTGACTTGGAAATATTCCAACTATTCAAGCGAAATTTATGCGAATGCCTTTCGAACCAATACAGCTGTCGCACTTGGATCTTTTCCGACTAGACGATGGAAAGTTATACGAGTCACTTTTGTATCAGAGTGACTGTCGGACATGGAAATATTCTGATTGGACAATGGAAAGTTAACCGAGAGACTTGTGCTCCAAAGCGACTACAGGAATTGGAAATGTTCCGTTTAGTCGGGGTAAAGTTATGCGAGTGCCTCCCGAATCATTGCTGATGATGGTCTTGGAACTAATCCGTCTATCCGAAGAAGAGATATGCTGGTCATATATGCAGTAAAGCGACTGTCGGAAGAAAAAACATTCCGAGTTCCCGAGGGAAAGTCATGCGAATGCCTCCCTAACCAATGTGGCTGTCGGACTGGGAAATTTATTTGAGTGTCACATGAGAGAGAGTTATGCGAGTGACTTATGAATTAATGCAACTGTCGTCTTTGTATATATACCGATTAGTTGAGGGAAAGTTATGCGAGAATCTCTAGAACCAATTCGGCTGTCGGACTTGGAAATATTCGGACTAGTCGTGGGAAGGTTATGCAAGTGCCTCTCGAGCACATGCGGCTGTCGGACATAAAAATATACCGACTAGTCTAGAAAAAGCTACGCATGTGCCTCTCGAAACAAAACGACAGTCAGACTTGGAATCATTCCGACTAGTCGAGGAAAAGATATGCAAGGGACTTGTGAACCAATGCGTATGTCGGGCTTGGAAGTATTCCAACTAGTTGAAGGAAAGTTATGCGAGTGCCCCTTGAAGAAATGCGACTTTCGGATATAATAATATTCCGACAAGTCGCAGTATAATTGTGCGACTGATTTTTGAACCAATGCGGACGTCGGATTTGGAAATATGCCAAATAGACGAAAGAAAGATAAGCAACTACCTCACAAAAAAGCGGCTGTCGGACTTGATAATAGTCCGAGGGAAAGATATGCGAGTGCATCTCGAATCAATGCGGCTTTCGGAATAGGAAATATTCCGACTATTCGAGTAAATGTTATTCGAGTGCCTCTCGTACAAATGCGGTTGTAGGTCTTAGAAATAATACAACTAGTCGGGGTAAAGTTATGCGAGTGCCTCTCGAAACAATGCGGGGACGGAATTGGAAATATTCTTACTAGATGAGGGAAAGTTATGCGAGTAAATCTTGAAACAATGTTGCTGTCGGACTTGGAAATTTCCCGACTAATCGAGGGAAAGTTATCCGAGTGGCTTGTAATCGAATGCAACTGTTGCCTTAAAAATATTTCGACTAGTCCAAGGAAAGTAATGCGAGTGACCTGTGAACCAATGTGACTCTTGGACTTTGAAATATTCCTATTAATCGAGGAAAAATTATGGGGATTCCTCCATAAACAGTTCAACTAACGGGCCTAAACAGATGCCGGTTAGTCGAGGGAAAGTTATGCTCGTTATTTGTAAACTAATGCGACTGGTGGACTTGGAATTATTCCAATTAGACGAAAGAAAGTTATTTGAATGCCTCTCAATACAATGCGGCTGTCGGACTTGAAAATATTCCAACTAGTCTTGGGAAAGTTATACAAGTGCCTCTCGGACCAGTACGACTTTTGCACTAGAAAATATTTCGCCTAGACGAAAGAAAGTTATGCGATTTCCTCTCAAACAAATGCGGCTATCGTTCTTGGAAATATTCCGAATAGACAAGGGAAAGATATGCAAGTAACATGTGAAACAATGCGACTGTCGTAACTGAAAATACTTCGACTAGTCGAAAGGAACTTATAGGAGTGCTTCTTGAACCAATTCGATTGTCCGACTTGGAAATATTCCAACTAGTCCGAGGAAAGTTATAGGAGCGCATCTCGGACCAATGCGATTGTCGGATTTGGAAATATTCCTTCCAGTCGAGGGAGAGTTATGCGAATGACTTGACAACCAATGTGATTGTCAAATATAGAAATATTCCGATTAGTCGCAGGAAATTTACGCGAGTGATTTGGAATCATATGCGACGTTAGGACTTGGAAATATACTGACTAGTTGAAGGAAATTTATGGGTGTTACTCTCGAACCATTGCGGTTGTCGGTCCAAGAAATATTTCATCTAGTCGAGGTAAAGTTATGAGAGTAACTTGAGAACCTATTTCGGATGTTGGACTTGGAAATATTACAATTTTCAATGGAAAGTTATGAGAATGCCTTGTGAACCAATGCGAATATTGATTTTGGAAATATTCCATATACTTGCAAAATATTCGTACGAGTGCCACTCGAACCAATGAGACTGCCGGACTTGGAAATATTCCGACTAGTCGAAGAAAAGTATACGAATGTCTTGCGAAACAATGCGACAATTGAACTTGGAAATATTCCAAATAATTGAGAAATATTTGTGCGAGAGCTACTCGAACCAATGCTACTGTTGAATATAGCAATATTCATTTCTATTGATGGAATGTTAAACAAATGCATCTCAAGCCAATGCGATTGCTGGACCAAGAAATATTCTGACTAGTAGTGGTAAAGTTATGAGAACACGCCTAGAACCAATGCGATTGCCGGAATTATCAATATTCCGTCTTGACGAAGTAAAGTTATGTGAGTGACTTGCGAACCAGTAAGACAGTCGGACTTAGAAATATTCCGTCTAGTAGAGGAATAGTTAGGAGAATGACTCTCGAAACAATTCTACTGTTGGTCCTAGAAATATTCCAACTAGACGAGGAATGATATGCTAGTAACGTGTGTATGACAATGCGACTCTCGGATTTGGAGATTCTCCTATTCTTCTAATTCCTGTTACTTCAAGTACTTTTACTGAAGTACTTGATCCAACTTGGTTATGTTGTCTTGGTTATGTCTTCGTTATGTTTTTTATGCCCTCTAACCAGAAGTACCATTACCAAATACGTTGAACATATGTTCTTCTCTTTTTCAAGTCCCTTACTTAAAGTATTAGCACCAAAACAGTTTTTACACGCACTTTCTTTTCATTCTAAGTCCCTTGAATTAAAGTATTTCTACTAAAGAACTGTGGTTGTGTTCTTTCCTCCCTATTCTAAGTCCCCTTATCTAAAGCACTTTTAATGTACTTAGGTTGTATGCTCTATCCTCTCCAAGTATCCTCCTTTAAAGTACTTTACCAAGTGCCTTGATTATATACTTCCCCTACCAAGTCCTGTCACTCAAAGTATTTTTAAAAAAGAATTTTGAATGTGTGTTCACTCTTTCCTTTCCAAAATCGTTTCATGTAAAGTATTCCCACCAAAGTACTTAATAATATTTTCCTACTTTTCCTTCCAAGTAGTCTCAAGTAAAGTACTCTTACAAAATCTCTTGGATTATAAGTCCCTCATCTTCTCTTCCAAGCTCTTCTAATTAAAGTACTTTTGCTAAAGTAACATGACTACATGCTCTTTCTTTAGTTATTGTGTCCTTCTACTCACAGTACTTTTGCTAAAGCACTTGATTGCCAGATCATTCTTTCCATTCTAAGTCCTTTTACTCAAGGTACTTCTACTAATGTACTTGATTATATGTTCTGTTGCTTCCAATTTATCTTACCCAAAGTACTTCACCTAGGAATTTTGATCATATGTCCCTTTCTCTTTCAATATATCTTTTTACTTAAAGTCATACTATAAGAACCTTGATCACATTCTCTCTTTTCCACCTGTGTTTTTTTTACTTTTACTCAATTTTACAAATTTTTTAGAAATTCTTTTACATTTACTCAAAATTCTTTTATGAAAGAACATTAACCTTATTTTATTCTTATCCTCTTTAAGCCCTCTTACTTAAGGTGCCCTTGTCAAAACACATTGTTTACATGTTCCATCTCTACTCCCCTAAGTGCTTAACTTAAATTGTCTTAATAAAGCAACCAGATATGAAATGATTTTTTGCCGTTCTTTTAAGCTGTTTCATTTAAAACATTTCACTAAAGTACATCAACGGTTGTCCGATCATCAGACCGTCACTCCACATTTAATGGAAGTGTAACTGAGAGGTACTAATTTCCTTCACAAATTATTATCATTATTACTTTTTATTTTTCTATAAAGCGTTCTCTTTCAGCTTAAAAGTTTTCCTTCGGCTTCTTCTTATTTAATTAAGAAGGCACCCCTTTAAATTCCATGATTGTTGCCCGTGGGAAATATATTCCGGTGGTAAAATATCTTCCCGTTCGGATTAGGAGGCTTTCCTAGGGGCTAATAGAGTGGTAAGGAATAGCTCGCGCATTGCATGGCTGAATTTGGCAAGCGTGACCGCGAATGTGACGAGTGGATGCACTTCCGGCGTAGGGCAACGTAGGAACGCAGCAACACGCCAGGCGAGTACATGATCGTCTATCAAGGCCACTAACCGAGCGACCCCCCCCTGCGTTCCTTACCCCACACGATTCAGAATATATCAGGTGGTGGCCAGTCTTCTAGAGGCTATAGTCTTATAAATTCATTTATTGCAGCTAAATATGGGACGACCTAAAAAGTTAACGGGAGAAATGCGCGAACTAATCAGTCAAAAACACTCAGATGTGCAACTACTACAGGAGCCGTACGTCCAAAAGCAAGGGACACTATACAAGATTATAGGATTGGGGAGCGGGAAAAGAATTGTTGCCATTTGCGGTGACAGATCCTGGTCAGCCGTCGCGGAAACCAACCCAAACATCACGTTGCCTTTTATCTGGCAGCTCAGCACACCGTACTGTGTCTGTGCAGAAATGCAAACACCCGGCTCACCATTCTACCTCATGTCAATACTTTCTGTACAGCGACAAAATAGAGGAGCACCTTTGGAACTATAAATCAGTTTTTCGTGCCCTAAGGTGGGAGAGAGTAACAGTAATTACTGGACGCCAACGCGTGATCTCCTCTCTGGGGCCCTCAGTGAACAGATAAAAGAGGTTCGATATTAGAAGCCGGGCATCCGGGCTAAAAGTTATTAACGATTTAAAGCAGACACCTACATTCTGGACCATGAGAGGCACCTCATACATCGATGTAACACTCTCGTCGCTATCTATGAGCCGACTTATTATCCAATGGTAAGTAAGAGTAGACTGGACGTTCAGTGACCACAATTCAAAAGAGATCGTGATACTTCCCCCGAAGGCCGAGTCGCTTGAAGGGGTGGTGCTCTGGGCGACAGGAACAGGAGAATCAATTCCAGATGAGCCGACTTGGACCAGTTCGCATGCATTCTCTCACCGCGGCAAGGCTAGGGGGCAGTAGTTTAGGATCGGCTTCAGAAGTAGAGACACGAGCCAACATGTTCACTCGTGTCATACAAATATACAAACCGACAGCTCTGATTTTATGCCTCGGAAAAAGGCTCTCCGGAAGTTCAACCAATGGTGGACATTAGCGGTAAGGAGCAAGAAGAAAGCGGTAGCTAGGTTGATGCGTGCCTTCCAGCGTGAAAATGAATATCAGGCACACATCGGGTTAAAGAACGAGTATCGTTCTGCGCTGCGGACATAAAGCAAAGAAGCACGACGTGCCAAATTAGTAAGTTGGAGGAAATTCGTTAACGAACAAGGCAACGCGGTACCGTGGGGGAACGATTACAAACAGGCGGGCAAGCTAAGCGCCAAAAGAATAATTAATAATCCTCGACGAGACGGAGGGAAGACCACGAACATCCAAGACGCGGCTAGAGTCCTCCTCAATACACATGTTCCGGACGAGAGCGTAACCTAAGACACACCAGAACAGCGAGCTGTATGGAATCTCTCAAGAAATGCTCTCGAAATGGCGGATGCCCAAGGCTTCCCGGAAGAAGAGGTCGCATGTTTCATAGGGTCCCCCAAAAACGACAAAGCCTCGAGGCCGGATCACATCGTCTTGTATGCTCAAAAGACCATTCGCCGTCATCCCATCCCAGTATGTAGACCTTTCCAAAGGATGTCCTCAATGGGTATCTTCCCATCTGTTTGTAAAGAGGATTCTTTAAGAGCACTCCTGAAGAGCGACAACATTGACACGTAAGACTACGAGCCTTACCGTTTGATATGCCTTCTCTTCTTCATAGGGAAGGTTATGGAAAGCTGCGCCTTGTTGAAGCTGTGCCTCAACGAAACATCCCTCGCATCGGGAAAAATATCGGACAAACTATTTGTATTGTCCAGAGACGCTCCACCAAAGACGCAATCATAGAGATGCGTCGTATCGTTTCGGCCTCTTGACGTGGATATGTTGTCGCGTTGTTATTCGACATCTCAGGAGACTTCGCTAACCTTTGGTGGCCTCTAGTTCTCAAGACACTCCAAGATCGGAACTACCTGAGGAACGCCTTTAAAGTGATCGCAAGCAACTTCGCGAATCGTAAAGTCAAAATCGCCTTAAGAGAACATGAGGTTTTATAGCACGCCTCGAGATACTCCCCACAAGGATCAGTCCTCGGCCCCTTATGCTGGAAATTTATGTTCCACCAGCTCCTCAGGATCTTGGAAGAATCATTGGAAGTCAACGCGATCGCACACGCGACCTACTCGACAACGTAGATGGAGACTCAAGGAAAGAACTAGAAGTGAAAGGAAATCATGTGGTTAACAGCATCTCCATATGGTGGACGTCGGCGAAATTGACAATCTCAATGCGTAAAACGGAAGCGATCGTCCTTAAGAGCAATTGGATTAAAAGGAAACCCATCGGCAAAAGGGAAGTCTGGGTAAATGTGGAAAAAAGCGAAAATATTGAACTAGCGAGCAGGCCTCCCACCATCAGGATAGGAAACAATAATATCAAATTTAGGAATTCCATTAAATACCTCGGGGTATATTTCGATAAAGTGCTGGGGGTTACGACACATTGCAGTTTCCTCAAGGACAAGGTCGGCCCATCGTTCGCAAAGCTAGGTAGGTTAGCACTTAGGGAATGGGGATTCCGCCACGGCATACTCCGAACGATCAATTTAGGTATGTTCATCCCTATGGTCACGTTCGTGGCAGCAGAATCGTCTGATCTCTGCACGGAAGGAGATCTCAAAATGTTAAGCGTGACACAGCGATCGGCCCTCATCTCGGTCACATCCACGTATCGCGCAACTGCTTCGGCTTACCTCTGCGTCATAACAGTGGCGTCCATGATATATCTCCAATTACTGAAACGAAGTATACTATACGACATTAGGAAAAATAGGTGCATCGAGACAGCTACGCTATAACGAGAAGGCACGAATATTAAACGTGCGATAGCACGGAAGTTCGAAGAAGAAATCACTACGGTTTAACAGTCTAGGTGGGGAACTCCTCCAAAGGAAGGACAACATACGCGTTATTCCCAAACATGATGAACAAGATAGATGCTCGCTTCTTATCTTCTAACAATTTCACAAATTAGTTTCTTGCTTGACACTAAGCCTTCGAAGCCAAGCTGACGTCGATGGACATCATCACGGAAGGAACATGCGAGTGTGGCGAAGGAGTCACGGTTTCGCATCACATTATCGACTCTCCGGTTTTCGAACCACAGAAAGAGGCTCTGGAAACAATTCTCCGTGAAAGGACTTGGCCGGAAGCAGCGAGACATCTTACCACCACGGTCGAGGCATTCTCCCTCTTCGCGGAGTATTGCAAAGAAACCCTCATTATAAAGGGTCATTTGTTAATGAATCATGTTCAGCCGAGATTGTCGGAGTTCCGGTGATGGGTGTGGGTGCTAGTAATCATCTCGTGCTAGCCCACTCTCGAACAGGATAGAGTCGAAAATGTTCATACGCATCTTCCTATTTTTCTTCCTCTCCACCCCAAGACTCTCACTAATAAAGCTGCTATCCATCCGTTCCCATCCCATCCTACGGAACGAGTGCCAAGGCTCATGGCACTGTGAGGGGTCCTCCTCGTCGTTACTCGTGGGCAAGGCCGGCATGAACGTGGTGATGCGTTGCTGCATGTATGTTGATTCTGGGTGAACCGCTCATCATACCCCTCCGGCAAGAGTTGTAGTTTTTTCCGAGACCCGTCACTTGACCGTGGAGGTTGCTGCCAGTTGATAGCTCCGTAGCGTATGCCCGAATGGGCAAAGCAGCATATGTACAGGCACGCAACACGTGCCATCTTTACTGTATACTGTTGGATTTGGAGACATTCCGACTAGTCCAGGGAAAGTCATGGGGGTATATCAGGAAACAATGCGACCGTCGGACCTTGAATTATTCCGACTAGTTTTGGGAAAGTTATGAGATAGCCTCTAGAACAAATGCGACTGTTGAACTTGTCAATATTTCGTCTAATCGAAGTAATGTTGTATGAATGACTTGTGAACTAATGAGACTATTGGACTTAGAAATATTCCGATTAGTCTAAGGACAGTTATGCGTATGACTTGTGAAACAATGCGACTGTCGGACTAGGAAATATTATGGCTTTTCGACAAAAAGGTATGCGAATGCCTCTCGAACCAGTGCGAATGTCGGACCTGGAATTATACCGACTAGTCGAGGGAATGTTATATGAGTTGCTTTCCAACCAATTCTTCTGTCGGACCTAGACATTTTCCGTCTAGACGAAGCAAAGTTGTATGAGTTCAACTCGCACAAATGCGACTGGTGGACCTAGAAATATTCCGACTGGAGGTGGAAATTTAATGGGATTTCACTACGTAACTATGCGATTGTCGGGTTTAGCAATACTCATCCTGGTCTAGGAAAAGATATGCGAGTGCCTCTCAAATCAATGCGACTGCCAAACATAGATATATTCCGACTGGTCAGGGAAAGGATATGATAGTACATTTTGATCAAATGCAATGGTTGGACATATCAATATTCCGTCTTGTGGAAGTAAGGTCGTGTTAGTGACTTGTAAAGCAATGTGCCTGTCGGACTTGGAAGTGTTCCGATTGGTCGAGGGAAAGTTATGCGAGTGCATAAAGGACCATTGCGACTGCCGGACTTGGAAATATTCCGACTTGTCGAGCTAATGTTATGCGAATGCCTTGTGAAAAAATGCGACTACTGATCTTGGAAATAATCCAAATAATTAGGAAATATTTCGTGAGTGCCTCTCGAACCAATGCTAATGTTGGAATTAGCAGTACTCAATTTAGTCAAGGGACAGTTATGCGAGTGCATATCGTCACAATGCGTCTGCTGCATCTAGAAATATTCCGACTAGTAGTGGAAAAGATGTGAGAGTGCACCAAAAACCAATGCGATAGTTGTACTTATCAATATTTTGTGTGGGCGAATAAAGGTTTTGTGAGTTACTTGTAAACCAATGGGTCTGCCGAACTTTGAAATATTTCGACTAGTTACGCGAGTGGCTCAAAAACAATGCGACTATGAGACCAAGGAATATTCAGACTACTCGAGACAAAAATATGCGCCTGACTTTTGAACTAATGCGACTGTCAAACTTGGCAATATTTCACCTTGTCGAGGAAATGTTATGCTAATGACTTGTGAATCAATGCGACTACAGGTCTTGATAGTCTTCCAAATATGCGAGAAAAATTTGTGCGGGTGTCACTCAAATCAATGCAACTGTTGGATGCAGAAATATTCCGACTAGTCGAGCGAAAGTTATGTGAGTATCTCTCGAACAAATGCGATTGTCGTACTTGGAATTATACCGACTGGTCGAGGGAATGTTATGCGAGAGACTTGGGAACCAATACGACTTCGGGACATGGAAATATTCCGACTACTCAAGGGAAAGGTATTCGAGTGACATGTGAAACAATGCGACTGTCCGGCTTGGAAATGTACTGACATGTCGAGGGAAAATTATGCGAATGCCTTGTAAACCTATGCGACTATTGGTTTTGAAAATATTGCAAATAGAAAGGAAATATTTTGTTTGGGCGATCCTCAGGCTAATACGACAGTCGTACATAGGAATATTCCGACTATTCGTGGGAATGTTATGAGAGTAGCTTTCGAACAAATGTGATTGTCGGACTTGGAAATATTCCGACTAGTCGAGGGAATATTATACGAGTGCCCCTGGAAAAAATGCGAAGTCGGGGAAATGTTATGCGAGTGATTTGTGAACAAGTGCGACTTTGGGACTTAGAAAAGTTCCGACCTGTCGAGGGAATGATATGCAAGTGCATCTCGAACAAATGCGGCTGTCGATCTTGGAAATATTCGGACTAGTCTAGGGATAGTTACTCCAGTGACTTGTGAGCATATGCTAATGACGAGCTTATGAATATTACGAATGTTATGCGAGTGACACTCGATACAATGTGACTGACGGACTTGGAAGTAACCAGAGTAGTCGATGGTATATTATGCTTGTGCTCATCGAAACAAAGATATTGTCGGACTTGGAAATATTCCGACAAGTCGAGTGAAAGTTATGCGAGAGGCTGTCGACCTAATGCGGCTTACTTGATTTACAACTTACTGCGACTTCGAAATACTCCGACTGATCGAGTGAAAAACATGCCAGTGATTCTCGACACAATGCGACTGTAGGACTTGGAAATAACCCGACTAATCGTAGGAAAATTAAGCGAGTGACTCTCCAACCAATGCGGCTGCTGGTCTTGAAAACTTCCGGCTAGTCGAGGGAAAGCTATGTGAGTGACTCTCGGACCAATACAACTGTCGGACTAGGTACTATTCCGCGTAGTTGAAGGAAATTTATACGAATTACTAAGGAACTAAAGCACTTTTTGGTCTTGGAATTATACCGAGTAGTCAATGAAATATTATGCGAGTGACTTGTTACCCAATTCGACTGTCGGGCTTGGACATTTACCGACAAGTCTAGGGTATTCGAATATTCCAACTGATCTGGTAAAGTTATAAGAGTGCCACTCGAACCAATGCGAGTGTCAAACTTAGTAATATTGTCGAGAAAACGTTATGTGCGTATCATTTGGAACCAAAGCAACCGTTTGACTTGGTAATATTCCGAGTAATCGGGGGAAAGTTATGCGAGTGCCGATGCGAAAGTCGGACTTGGAGAAATTTCGACCATTCGAGAGATAGTTATACAAGTGCCTTTCGATGGAATGCTACTGTCGAACCTAGAAGTAATGAGACTATTTGAGGGAAAAATATGAAAGTCCTACTCGAACCTATGCGACTGTGGAGCTTGAAAATATTCGTACGAGTAGTGGACAAGTTATACGAGCGAAAGTTAACCGCGCAAGCGATTGCGAGTGTCGGATCTAAAAACATTAATACTAGACATAGTAATAAGAGTGCCAATCGAACAAATGCGACTTTAAAACTTGGAAACATTCCGACTAGTCGAGGGATAATTATTCTACTCCCTCACGAAAGAATGCTTCTGCCGAACCTAGAAATAATCCGAATAGTCGAGTGGAAGATGTGAAAGTGCCACTCGAACCTATGCGACTGTCGGCCTTGAAAGTATTACCAATAGTCGAAGAAAAGTTTTACGAGTCCTAAGTGAACCAATGCGATTGACGGTCCTAGAAGTAATACGAATAGTTGAGGGAAAGTTATGCAAATGCCTTTCGCACCACGTGCGAAGAGCGGACTAAAAATTGTAGCGACTAGTCAGAGCAAAGTTAAGCGACTTCCTCCTGAACGAATTTGACTGTAGAAAGAAAAAATATTCTTACTCGTCGAGGAAAAGTTATGAGGGTGCACCTCGAACCAATGATATTGCCGAACTTAGATACACTCCTACAGGTCGAGAGAATGTTATGCGAGTGCCTCTCTAACCAATGCGACTGTTGGATGTAGAAATATTCCGACTCGTCGGAGGAAAGTTATGCAACTGTCTTGTGAACAAATGGGAGTGTGGGATTTGAAAATATTCCGAATTGACGATGGATAGTTATACGAGTGTCTCTCGAGACAATGCGACTGTTGGACCCAGAAATATACCGACTAGTCGAGGCAAAGTTATGAGAGTGTCTCTCGAACTAAATCGATCATCGGACTTGGACGAATTCCGTCTAGTCAAGTGAAAGTAATACGCGTGCTTCATGGATCATTGCAACGGTCAGGTTTGGAAATATCCCGACTAGTGGAGGAAACTTTTTGCGAAAGACTCTGAACACATGCGTCTGTCAGAGGTGGAGATATATTGACTAGTCTAGGGAAGTTATTCGAGGGTCTAATATACCAACGTGAATGTCGGGCTTGGAAATATTCCGAATAGTCGGCGAAAGTTATGTGAGTGCCCCTTGAACAATTGAGCCTGATGCAATTGGAAATATTCCGACTAGTCAAGAGAAAATTATGCGAGAGCATCTCGAACATATACAGCTGTCGGCCTTGAAAATATTTCGACTAGTCAGAGTACTTGATGCTAGTATCACTCGAACCAAAGTGAATGTTGGACTTGGAATTATTTCGTCAAGACGAGGAAACGTTATTCGTATAACTTGTGAAGCAAAGCGAATGTCGGAATTGGGTATATTCCCAGTAGTCGAAAGCCAATTTATGCGAGAACCTCTAGAACAAATGCAGTTATCGTTCTTGAAAACATACCGACCAGTCGAGGAAAAGTTATGCAAAAGCATCTCGATCCAATGCGGCTGACGGACTTGGGAATATTCGGACTAGCCAAAGGAAAGTTTGCGAGTGTCACTCGATCCAATGGAACTTTTGTACTTGGAAATATTACGCCTAGTCGAGAGAAAGTTATGCGATCATCTCTCAAACAAATGCAACAGTCGTACTTGGAAACATTCCAAATAGTCGAGTGAATTTTATGCGAGTATCTTTTGAATCAATGATACTGTCGGACTATGAACATTCCGATTATTCGAGGAATAATTAAGCAAGTAACTTTAGAATCAATGTGACGGTCGAACATGGAAATGTCCCCACAAGTCGAGGAAAAAAAATGCGCTACTATTATGATCCAATGCGGCTGTCAGGTTTGGAATATTCCGATTTGTCAAGGGAAAGTTTTGCGAGTGATTCTAGCACTAATGTGTCGTACAGACATGGAAATATTTGCAGTAGTCGTGAAAACTTTGTGCGAGTGCCACACGAATCAAAGTGAATGCCGGTCTGAGAATAATACTGACAAAACGAGGAAACGTTATTCGAGTATCTTGTGAACTAAAACGACAGTCGACATTGGGAAAATTCCCAGTGGTCGATGCAATATTATACGAATGCCTCTCGAACAAATGCTTATGTTGGATATGGAATCATTCCGACTAGTCAGGAGAAAGTTATGCATGTAATTTGTGAATCAATGCGACTATCGGGAATGGAAATATTCCAACTGTTCGGCGTAATTTATGCGACTGCCTGTCGAACAAATGCGGCTGTCGTACTTGGAAATATAACTACTAGTCGAGGGAGAATTATTCGTGTATTCTAGACCTATCGCGATGTTCGTGCATGGAAATATTACAAATAGTCGATTGAAAGATATGCGAGTTATACTAGAAACAATGCGACGGTCGGACTTGGAAATATCCCGATTAGTCGAGGAAAAGTTATGCGTTAGCCTCTCGAACTAATGTGTTTGTCGGTTAAGAAGTATTCCTAATAGTCAAGGGAAAATTATGCGGTTGCCTCTAGAACCACATCGGCTGTTGGAATGAAAATATTCCGTTTATCTGGGAAATTTATGCGAGTCCCACATGAACAATTGCGGTTGTAGGACATGGAAATATTACGAATATTCGTGGGATAGTTATGCGAGACCAATCTTAAACCTATCTTAAACCAGTCTTAAACCAATCTTAAACCAATTCGGCTGTTATACTTGGAAATATACCGTCTAGTCGGGGAAAAGTTATGCGAGAGCCTCTCGAACCAATGCGTCTGTCGGACATGGAAGTATTACGTCTAATCGAGGAAAAGTCATTCGAGTGGTTTTAGAACAAATGCGACGGTCGGACTTTGAAATTTTCCAACATTTCGAGAGAGTTTAATGAGAGCGCTACTGGAACCAATGCAACTGTCAAAACTAGAAATATATCGACTAGTCGAGGGATAGTTACACGAGCGCCTCTCGATGAAATCCGACAGTCGAACCTTGAAATAAGGAGACTATTCGAGGTAAAAATATGAGAGTCCCAATCGAATCGATGCGTTTGTTGAGCTTGAAAATATTCGTACGAGTAGTTGGATAGTTATATGAGTGCCGCTCGAACGATTGCGACTGTTGGAACTAGAAACATTCCCACTGGGCAAAGCTGTTAGTGTGCCAATCGAACAAATGCGACATTAAGCCTTGGAAACATTCCGACTAGTCGAGTGATAATTATTTGAACGCCCCACGAACGAATGCGACTGCCGAACCTAGAAATAATCCGAATAGCCGAGGGGAAAAAGTGAGATTGCCACTCGAACCTACGCGACTGTCGAGCTTGGAAGTATTACGAATAGTCGAAGGAAAGTTTTACGAGTCCCACGCGAACCAATGCGACTGGCGGTCCTAGAAATATTACGACTAGTTGAGAGAAAATTGTGCGGGTGACTCTAGATCCAATACGGCTTTCGGGCTTGATAATATTCCGACTAGTCGCGGGAAAGGTACGCGGGTACTTCTCGAACCAATTTGCCAGTTGGATTTGGGAATATCCCGACTAGTCGGGGAAAGTTGTGGGAGCACCCTGTAATCCACTGCGACTGTCGGACTTGATAATATTACTACAAGTCGAGGGAAAATTACGTTGGTACGTCGCGAATAAATACGGCTGTAGGACATGGAAATATTCCGGATAGTCGTGGGAAAGTTATATGAGTGCCTCCCGATCCAATGCGGCTGTCGGACTTGGAAATATTCCGACTAATCAAAGGAAAGTTATGCGGATGCCTATCGGACCAAATGGGCTGTTGTAATGGAAATATTCCGTGTCTTCCGGGAAAATTATGCGAGTGTCTCTAACATTTGAGGCTGTCGGGCTTTAAAATTAAAAATATTATATTCTCACGTATTATTAAGGTATAAAATACACCAAATCAGTTTCAACAAATTCAGTATATTGACTTTACATCCTAAAAGGAAAAGTAATTGCGAAACGATAGATTAGCTCCAACCTACTAGTACCCCCAAAAGCGAAATCTTACGATGGCAAAGGTTTATTCGAATAACTTTCCCTTGACTTGTCGTAATATATATAAGTACGACAGTCGTATTTGATCGAGAAGCTCTCGCATAACTTTCCCTCGACTAGTCGTAATGTTTCCTAGTCCGACAGCACTATTGGTCCGAGAGTCACTTGCATAACTTTCTTCCTACAGGTTGGAATTTTTTCAAGTCCGCCACCCGCATTGTTTCTAACGGTACTCGCTTAATTTTCCCTCGACTAGGCAATATTTCCAAATCCGACATTCGCATTTGTTCGAATGTCACTCGCAAGCATTTCTTTCGATTTGTCAGAATACTTCCATGTCCGACAGCAGAATTGGTTTGATAGGCACACGCATAACTTTCCCTCGACTAGGAGGGATGTTTCAAAACCAACAGCTATAGTGGTTCCAGTGTCACTCGAATAACTTTCCCTTGACAAGTCGGAATATCTCCAAGTCCTGCAGCCACATCGATTCGACAGGCACACACAAACTTTCCCTAAAAGAATCGGAATATTTCCAAGCCCAGCAGTCGCATAGGGTCACAAGGCTTTGCATTACATTCCCTTGACTAGTTGGGATATTTTCATGTCCGACTATCGCATTTATTCTAGAGTCATTGCAAAATTTTCCCTCGTCTAGTAGTAATATTTCCTAGTCCGACAGCTGCATTGGCTTGAGAATCAATTGCATTAATTTCCCTGGACTAATCGAAATATTTCCAAGTCCGATAGCTCCAATGATTCGAGAGGCACTCGCATAACATACCTTCGACCATTGAGAATTCTCCCAATTACAACAGCTGCTTTGTTTCGCAAGTCACTCGAATAACGTTTCCTCGTGTATTCGGAATGATTCCAAGTACAAGATTCGCTTTTCTAGGAGCACTCGCACAAAGTTCCCTAGACTAGTTGGAATTTTTCTTAGTTTTAAAGCCGCATTTTTTCAAGAAGCACTTAAAAAACTTTCCCGGACTTGTGGGAATATTTCCAAGTCTAACCGTTACATAGGTTTACTAGTCAATCGCCCATCTTTCACCGTCTAGTGTGAACATATCCGTTTCACGCAGCCACATTTGTTCGATAGGATCTCTCATAAATTTGGCCATCTAGTCGGAATATTTCGAAGCACGGTAGTCGCATCGGTTTACTAGTCACTGGCTAATCTTTCTCCGTCTATTTGGAATATTTCCAAGTCCAATAGCTCCATTGTTCGAGAGGCACTCGCATAACTTTCTCAAACTAGACGATAAATTTCCAAGTAGAACAACCGAATTGGTTCGTTAAATACTCACATAACTATCCCACGAATATTCGGAATATTTCCAAATCTGACAGCCGTAATTGTGCGAATGGTACTCGTATAAATTTCCCAGACTGGACGGAATATTACCATTCCAACATCCGATTTGGTTCTAGAGACATCCGCATAACTTTACCTTGACTATTCGTAATATATCCATCCCGACAGACGCATTGGTTCGAGAAGCTCTCGCATAACTTTCCATCGACAAGTCGGGATATTTTCATGTCCGACCATCGTATTGTCTCTAGAATAACTCGCATATCATACAATTGACTATTCGGAATATTGCCATGTACGAACATCGCGATATGTCTAGAAACACACGAATGATCTCTCTCTATTATTAGTTACACTTTCAAGTCCGACAGCCATATTTGTTCGAGAGGCAGTCGCATAAATTACGCTGACTAGTCGAAATATTTCCATTCCCGATAGACGCATTGCTTCACAAGTTACACGCATAACTTTCTCTTGACTAGTCGCAATGGTTCCAAATCCAACATCCACATTTGTTCCCGAGGCACTCGCATTATATTCCGTGGACCATTGGGAATTTTTCCAATGTCGACAGTCGTTTTAGTTGACAAGATAAACGTATAACGTTTCCTCGTTTTGTCAGTATGATTCCCAGACCGACATTCGCTTTGTTTCGTGTGACACTCGTTCAAAGTTTCCACGACTAGTGGAAATATATCCATGTCCGTACGACGCATTTGTTTTAAAAACAAATTGGAATATTCGAAGTCCGACAGACGCGTTGGGTCATAAGACTCGCGCATAATTATCCCTCGACTTGTCGGGATATTACCATTTTCGACCGTCGCATTGGTTCTAAATTTAATCGCATAATTTCCCCGAACACAGATATTTACGACAATTTCGATATGTCCCCGTTACGAGGACACCAACCGCAAAGAGTTAACTTGTTAACCAGTGCAGCTGTCTGACTTGGAAATATTCCGACTAGTCGTAAGAAAGTTATGCGCCGGCATCACCAAGCAAAATGGCTGTCTGACTTAGAAAAATTTCGATTTTTCAAGGGAAAGTTATGAAAGTGTTTCTCAAACAAATCCGATTGTCGGACTTCGAAATATTCCAACTAGCCTGTTAAAGGTTATGCGAATGACAATCGAATCTAAGCTTCTGACATTCTTGGAAATATTTTGACTATTTGAATAAGAATTATGCGAGTTACTTGCGAACCATAGCGACTGTCGGGTTCGGAAATATACCGACTAGTTGAGGGAAAGATATAAGAGTAACTCTCAAACCAATGCGGCTGTAGGAATTCGAAGTAATTCTTCTAGACGGATGAAAGTTATGCGTGTGCCACTTGAAACAAAGCTACTGTCGGTCTTGGTAATTTTCCGACTAGTCGAAATATAGTGATGCGAGTGATTTATAAACCAATTCGACGGTCGTGCTGGGAAATATTCCGGCTAATCGAATGAACATTATGCGTCCCGACACAGTCTAAAGGAGCTCTCGGAACTGGATATATTCCGTGTAGTCAACAAAAAGTTATGTGATTAGCTCTACAACCAATGTGGTTGTCTGCCGTGGAAATATTTCAACTACTCTGTGGAAGGTTATGCGACTGCTACTCGAAACAAAACGACTGCCGGTCTTGATAATATTCCGAAAAGTCGAAAGAAAGTTATGCGAATGCCTATCGAAACAATGCGGCTTTTAGATATCGAAATATTCCGTCTAGTCAAGGTATAGTAATGCGGGTGCATATCGAAACATTTCGGCCGTCGTCCAGGGAAATATTCTGGCTAGTCTATGGAATATTATGAGAGTGACTCTTGAACCTATACGGCTGTCTAACTAGGAAATTTCCCCAGTATTCGAATGAAAGTTATGCGAGTAACTTGTGAACCAATGCGACTCTCTGACTTGGAACTATCCCAACTAGACAAGAAAGAGCTATGCAAATGCTAGTCGACACAATGCGACTGTAGAACTAGGAAATACCCCGACTGGAGGGGGGATAGTTATGCGAGTCTTCTCTAACCAATGCGGCGCCGTATTTGGAAATATTCCGACTAGTCGAGAGAAATTCATGCGAGTGGCTTTCGAATCAATGAGGCTAACGGACATCAATATATTCCGGCTTATCGAGGAAAAATTATGCGATATCCTCTCTGATTAGTAAGACTGTTGGACATAGAAATTTTCCAACTAGTCGTGATAAAGTTAAGCGCGGACTTTCGTTCCAATGCGGCTCTCGGACTTCCAAGTATTCCGTCTAGTCGGGGAAAAGTTATGAGAGTGCCTCTCGGATTAATAAGACTGTCGGACTTGGATTTATTCCAACTAGTCGGGGAAAAGTTATGCGAGTGCCTCTCGAACCAATAAGGCTGTTTTACTTGAATATATTCCGAATAGTCGAGGGAAGCTTATGCGATTGCCTGTCGAACCTTGGCGACTGTCTCACTTGGGGATATTCCGACTTGCCGAGGGAGAGTTATGCGAGTGACGATGAACCAATGCGACTGTCGGAAGTGAAAATATTCCGAATAGTCGAGGGTATGTTTTAAGGATGCCAACTAATCCAATTCTGCTGTCGGACTGAGAAATATTCCGAATTGGCGAGGGATGTTATGCGAATGCCTCTCGAAACATTTAGATAGTCGTATTTAAAAATATTCCTATTAGTAGAGGGAAACGTATGTAAGTGAACCTCGCGACATCGTAACAGTCGGACTTGAAAGTATTCCGACTGATCGAAGAAGAGTCATGAGAATTACTTGTTAAACAGTGCGACTGCTTGACCTGGAAATATTCGGACTAGTCGAGGGAAAACTATTCGAGTGCTGTTCGAATCAATGCGATTGCCGGATGAAGAAATATTCCGAATAGGCGAGGAATGTTATGCGAAGACCTTTTGGAATATTTAGACTCGCGTACTTGAAAATATTCCGAATAATAGAGGGAAACTTATACAAGTGCCATTTGAAACATCGTGATTCTCTTACTTGAAATTAACCCGACTAGTAAGGTGAAAGATAGGCGCGTGCGTTTCGATACAATATGAAATGAGGGCATGGAAATATTACGACTAGCAGTGGGTAATATATGCGGAAACCGCTCGGACCAATACTACTGTCTAACTTTGAATATTCCGACTAGTCGGGGAAAGTTATACGAGTGCATCTCGAACCAATTCAGATTTCGAAATTGGGAATGTTCCAAATATTTGGGTGTAAGATATTCGAGTGTCAGTCGATACATAGAGACTACGTTCTTGGTAATAATCCGACTAGTAGTTGTAAAATTATGGTAGTAACTCTCGAACTGATTCGACTTTCTGACTTGGAAAGATCCCGACTTGTCGAGAGAGAGTAATGCGAGTGTCTTTTGAATCAATGCGACTGCCGAGGTCGGAAATTTTCGGACTAATCGGGGGAAAGTTATGCGATGGCCTCTAGTACCAATGCAGCTATTGGACTTGGAACATTTCCGACTAGTCGAGGAAAAGTTATGTGGGTAGCTTCTGCACCAAAGTGACTGTCGGAATAGGAAATATTCCGAGTAGTAGAGAAGAATTTATGCAAGTGCCACTTAAACCAGATCGGCTATCGGCCTGAGAAATACTCCATCTAGCTGGGCATAAGTCATGCGAGTGCCTCTCGTGCCAATGTCGCTATCATACTTGTTTATATTCCGACCTAGTGGTTGGAAAGTTATGCAAGTGCCTATCGAACCATTGAGACCGAAGTACTTGGAGATATTCCGGCTGGCCAAGGGAAAATTATGCGAGTTAATCTCGACGACAAACGGCTGTCAGACTAGGAAATATTTCGAATAGTCCAAGAAATGATGTGCAATTACCTATCGAACCAATGCGACTGTCGGGCTTACAACTTACCAACTAGTCGAGGAAAAGTTATGCGAGAGCTTCTCGAACCAATGCATCAGTCGGATTAGCAAATAATTCGAATAGTCTAATGGAAGTTCTGCGAGTGCCAGTCGAAACAAAGCGACTATCTTACTTGGTAATGATCCGACCTAGATGAAGAAAAGTTATTCGAGTGATTTGTTAACAAATGCAACTGTCAGTCTTGGATATTTTCTGACTAGTCGGGAGAGTTATGCGATTGCTTTGCAAAATATTGCGTCTGTCGGAATGGTAAAATTCTGACTAGTAGATGAATAATTATGCGAGTAATTTGGGAATCAATACGACGGTTGGGCTTGGAAATATCCTGAATAGTCGAAGAAAACTTATGCAAGTGCCTCTCGATCCTATACTTCAATCAGTCTTGGAAATATCACAACCATTGGAGGGAATGTAAAGCGAGTACCTCTTGAAAAACTGCGAATGTTGCACTTGTAAATATTCCAACTAACCGAGTGAAAAGTATGCGAGTGACTTCCGACCTTTTACGACTGTCGGACTTGAATATAACCCGATTAGTCGATCGAAAGTTATGCGATTGCCTCCGAAACTAATGCGAAAGTTTATCTTGGAAATATTCCAACAACGCAGGGAAAATAATACGAGTGCCACTCGATACAATGCGGGTGTCGGACTTGCAAATATTCCTACTGTCCTGGTGAAAGATATGCGAATCATTTGTGAACTTATACGATTGTCGGGTTTTGAAATATTTCGAATAGTCGAAAGAATGTAGTTCGATTGCTTCACATGCCAATGCGTCAGTCGGACTTGAATATACTCCGACTATTCGAGGGTATATTATGTGAGTGCATCTCGGACCATTACGATTGTTGGACTTAGACCTATTTCGATTAGTCGAGGGAAAGTTATGTGAGTAACATATCGACCAATGTGAATGTCTGAGTTGAAAATATTCCGACTAGCCGTGAGTGAGTTATGCGAATTACTTGTGACGCAATGCGACGGTTAGACTTAAGAATATACCGAGTATTCGAGGAAAAGTTATGCTATTGGATCTGGAAATAATGCGACTGTTGAACTTAAGAATATTCCGAGTAGACGAGGAAATGTTATGCGACGTCTTCCCGAAAGAATGCGACCGTCGGACTTGAATATCTTCCAACTAGTTGAGGGAAATATATAGGATTGCCTCTCGATCCAATGCGATTGTCAAATCGAGAAGTACTCCGACTAGTGGAGGGAAAGCGTCTCTCCAACTATTGCGAATGTCGTACTTGGAATGCGACTCACGTATATTGAAATAATCCGAGTAATCGAGAGAATGCTATATGAGTCCCCCTCGAGTCAATGTGACCGTCGTACCTAGTAATATTCCGAAATGAAGAGGGAATAATACGCGAGTGCCGATCGATACAATGCGACAAATGGACCTGGAAGTGTTGCGCCTAGTCGAGGAAAGTTATGCGAGGGCCACTAGAGCCAATGCCGGCTATCGGAATTGGAAGTACACCGCCTAGTCGAGGGAAAGTTATGTGAGTGAATCTCGAATAATTGCGTTTGTAGAATTTGGAAATTTCCCGACTAATCGAGGGAATGTTATGCGAGTAACTTGCGAACCAATGCGACAGTCAATCTTGCAAATATTTCTACCAAATCGATGGAAAGTTATGCGCGTTGCTCTCGAAACAATGCGGCTGTCGAATTTGGAAATATTCCGACTAGTCAAGAGAAAGTTATTCGAGCGACTCTAGAAACAATACGACTGTCGGACATAGATATATTCCTACTAGTTGAAAGAAACTTATGCTATTAACTTTTGAACGAATGCAGCTGTTTGACGTGACAATATTCCGACTATTCGAAGGAACGTTATGAGAGTTATTCTGGAACCAATGAGACGGTTGGACGTGGAAATGTCTCGTCTAGACTAGGGAAAATAGTGCGAACACATCTCGAACTAATGCGGCTGTCGAACTTGAAAATATTACGTCAAGTCGATAAAAATTTATGCCAGTGCATCTCGGAACAAAGCGACAGTCTGACTTGGAAACATTCCGACTAGACAATGAAAAATTATTCAAGTGATTTTTGAGCCAATTGCAATGTTGGCCTAGCAAATAATCCGACTCGTCGAGGAAAATTATGTGAGTACCTCTCGTTCCAAAGCGGCTGTCGGACTTGGAATTATTCCATCTGGTGTGGGGAAAGTTGTGCGACTGTTTCTCGGACCAATGCGACATTCGGACTTGGAAATATTCCGACTAGTCGGGTGAATGTTATGCGAGTGCCATTGAAACAAAGAGATCGTCGGACTGGGAAAAATACTGGCAAAAGGTGGGAGAGTTATATAAGTGCCTCACAAGCAAATGCGGCTGTCGGACTTGGAAATATTCCGAATTGTCGAGGGAAAGATATGCGTGTGCCTCTCAAATCAATGAAATGATAGGATTTGGGAATATTCCGACCTGTCTAGTGAAAATTATACGATTGCCTCCCGACGCATTGCGACTGACGTATTTTAAATTATACACACATGTCGACTACAAGTTATGCGAGTGCCTCCCGAATCATTGTTTCTGCAGGACTTGGAAATATTCCAACTGGTGTTGATAAATTTGTGTATGTGTCTCTCGGAACAATCCGATTTTCGGACTTGGAAATATTCCTAGTAATCATGGGAAAGTTATGCTACCACCACTCGAATCAAAGCGACTGTCGGTCATGGTTTTAATCTGACTAGTCATAGTATAGTTATGCGAGTGATTTGTGAACCAATGCGTCTGTCGGACTTCGAAATATACACACTAGTCGAGTGAATATCGTGCGAGTGACACTTGACCCAATGCGACTGTCGGACCTGGAAATATCCCGACAAGTTGAGGAAAAGTTATGCAAGTCCCTCTTGAAATAATGCGGCTGTCGTACTTGGAAATATTCCATCTATGGGAGGGAACTTTATGCGTGTGCCATTCATGTCTAAAGGACTGTCGGACTTGGAATTATTTCTACAAATTAAGGAATAGTTATGCTATTGATTTGTGATCCAATGCGATTCACAGACTTGAATATATTCTGACTGGTCGAACGAAAGTTATGCGACAGCCTCATGAAAAAGCGGCTGTCGAAATCGGAAAGTGTCCGACTAGTCGAGGGAAGGTTATGCGAATGACTTCTGAACAATGCGACTGATGAACTTGTACATATTCCGAATCGTCGATGGTAAGTTATGCGAATGACATGTGAATCTATGCGAATGACGTTCTTCGAAATATTACGACTGATAGAGGGAAAGTTATGAAAGTGCCTCTCGAACCATTAAGGCTGACGGACTTGGAAATTTACCGACTAGTCGAGGGAGAGTTGTACGAGAAACTCTGGAACCAAAGTGGTTTTCGGAGTTGGAAATAATCCGATTAGTTGACGGAAAGTTATGCGCGTGACTTTCGAACCAACGCGGCTGCCCGTCTTGGAAACATTCCGATTAGTCGAAGGAAGGTTATGCGTCTACCACTTCGACCAATACGACTGTCGGACTATGTACTATTCCGCCTAGTCGGGGAAATGAAATGCAAGTGCCTCTCGTGCGAATGCGGCTGTCGGTTTTGGAAATATACCGACTGATCAAGGGAAATTTGTACGAGTGACTCTAGATCCAAAGCGGCTATCGGATTTGTAAATCATCTGACTAGTCAAGAGAAAGTTTTGCGAGTGCCTCTCGAAGCAAAGCGACTGTCGGACGTGGAAATATTCTGACTAGTCAAGTGAAAGCTATTCGAGTGACTTGTGAACCAATGCGGCTAACGGACTCGGAAATAACCCGAATAGTCGAGAGAAAGTTATGCAAGTTCCTCCCAAAACAAAGCGAATGTCGGACTTGGACAAATCCCGACCACTCTAAGTAAAGTTATGCGAGTGGCTTGTGAGCCAATAGGAGTGACGTGCTTGGAAATATTCCGACCAGCCGAGCGAAAGTTATGCGAGTGCCTCTAGAAACAATGCTGCTGACGGACTTGCAAATATTCCAACTGGCTCAAGGAAATTTATGCGAGGGCCTATTTGACCAATGCGACTATCGGACTTGAAAATAATCGGACTAGTCATGGATAATTTATGCTAGCAGCACTTGAAATAATACGGCTGTCGGGCTTGGAATTATTCCGACTAGTGAAGGAAAAGTTATGCGGGTGATTTGTGAATCAATGCGATTCACGGACTTGGAAATATTCTGACTGGTCGAAGGAAAGTAATGAGATTGCCTCATAAAAAGCGGCAGTCGAAATTGGATAGATTCCGACTAGTCGAGG
Source organism: Vespa velutina (assembly GCF_912470025.1). NCBI lineage: Eukaryota > Metazoa > Arthropoda > Insecta > Hymenoptera > Vespidae > Vespa > Vespa velutina. Next base: position 355,862 of record NC_062207.1, read on the forward strand.
GAATGTTATGTAACTGCCTATCGAAACAATGAAGCTGTTAGTCGTGGAAGTATTCTGACTTTTCCGGGGAATTTATGAGATTGCCTCTTGAGTAAATGCGACTGACGAACTTTGGATATATTCCGACTAACCGAGGAAAATTTATGCTAGTGACTTGTGGGCCTGTGCGACTGACGTTCTTGGAAATATTACGAATAATGCGACTGCCTCACAAACCAAAGTGGTTGTCGGGTTTGGAAAAATTTCGTCTAATCGAATGAACGTTATGTGAGTGTCTCTCGAAACAATACGGCTGGCGAACCTCGAAATATTCCGACCAGTCGAAGGTAATTTATGCGTATGCCTTATGAACCAAAGCGTTTGTTGGAACTGGAAATATTAAGTGTAGTCGAGGGAATTTATGCGAGTGCCTTTCGAACCAATGATGCTTTCGGATTTGGAAATATTCTGGCCAGTCGTGGGTAAATTATGCGAGTGTCTCTCGATCGAATACGGCTGTAGGTCTTGGAAATGTTACCCGTAATCGACGGAAATTTATGCGACTGACATGTAAACCAATGCGTGGGTCGGGTTTGGTAATATTCCGGCTAGTCATCGGAATGATATGCGAGTGCTTCTCGAACCAATGTAGCTGTCGGACTTGGAAATATATCGACTAGTCGAGAGAAATTGGTACGAGTGACTCTGGAACCAAAATGGATGTCGGACTTGAAATTATTCTTACTAGTCGAGAGAAAGTTATGCGTGTGTCTCTCGAAACAAAGCGACTCTTAGGTCTGTGAAATATTCCGACTACTTAAGGAAATGTACTGCGACTGACTTGTTAGTCTGTGCAAATGACGTGCTTGGAAATATTCCGACAAGTCGAGGAAAAGTTATGCGATTGCCTCTCGAACCAATGGGGTTGTCGGACTTGGAAATATTCCGATTAATCGACCAAACATTATCTGAGAGCCTCTCGAAGCATTACTACTGCCTGACTTGGAAATATTCCGACTGGTCGAGGGAATGTTATGCGAGTGCCTCTCGGACCAATACGACTGTCGGACTAGGTACTATTCCGCCTAGTCGAAAGTAAGTTATCCCAGTGACTTGAGAATTAATGCGGCTGTCGAACTTGGAAATTTTCCGACTAGTCGGGTGAGAGGTATGCGTCTGCCTCTCAACCTATTAAGGCTGCCGGATTTGAAAATATTTCTAATAGTCAATGGTAAGTTATGCGAGTGCCTCTCGGACCAATACGTCTGTCGAAATTGCATATGATCCCACTAGTCTAACGAAATTTATGCGAGTGCACTAGAAACAAAATGACTTTCAGACTTCAAACTATTCCGACTAGTCCAGTCAAATTTGTGCGAATGTATTGTTCTTTAATGCGATTGATGGGCTTGGAAAAATTTCGACTAGACGAGTGAAATTTATGTGAGTATCTCACAAACCAAAGCGGCTGTCGGACTTGGAAATATTCAGACTAGTAGAGGCAGTGTTATGTGAGTGCCTCTCGGATCAATACGACAATGGATCTAGGTACTATTCCGCGTAGTTGAAAGATCTTTCTGCGAGTGACTTGTGAACCAATGCGACTGTCGAGCTTGGAAATATTCCAACCAGTTAAGGGCAATTTATGCAAGTGCCTCCCGAACAAATGCGCTGTTGGACTTGTCAATATTCCGACTAGGTGAGGGAACGTTATACGAGGCTACTCGAACCATTGCGGCTGTCGGACATAAAATACTCCCTCTAGTCGAGGAAAAGTTATGCGAGTGCCTCTCGGACCAATGCGACTGTCGGAGTAGGTACTATTCAGACTAATCGATTGAAGTTGTTCGCGTGCCTCTTGAAAAAATGCGGCTGTCGGACTTGGAAATATTCCGGCCAATCAAGGGAAAGTTGTACAAGCGACTCTGGAACCAAAGCGGCTGTCGAAATTGGAAATAACCCGACTAGTTGGAGGAAAGCTATGCGATTGCCACTCGAACCAGTGCGGCTGTTGGTATTGGAAATATTTCAACCAGTCGGGGCAGTGATTTGCGAGTGCATCTCTAAACAATACGGCGGTTGGACTTGGAAATATTCCTACTAGTACAGGGTAAGATATTCGATTTCCTCTTGGAACAGTACGACTGTCGGACTTGGAAATATCACAACTAGACGAAGAAAAATTTTTGCGAGTGACCTGTGAACTCAAGCGATTGTCGGATCTGAAAATATTTCGAGTGTTCAAAGGAGAGGTATGCAAGTGTTTCTCGAAGCAATGAGTCTGCCAGATTTGGAAATATTCCCACTAGTAGAGGGAAAGTTATTCGAGTGCCTTTCGGAACAAAGCGACAGTTGGACTTGGTAATATTACGACACGTCGAGTGAAAATTATGCGAGTGACTCCCGACCCATTGCGACTGTCGGTTTTGGAAATATATCGACTAGTCGAGGTAAAGTACCGCAACTACCTTTCGAACAAATGCAGGTGTTGTGCTTGCAAATATTCCGACTTGTCTGGTGGAAGATATCCGAGTACCACTCAATACAAACCGATTGTCGATCTTGGTAATACTCCGACTAATCGAGCGAAAGTTATGCGGATGATTTGAGAACCTATGCGACTGTAGGGCTTGGAAATATTTCGAGTAGCCGAAAGAATGTAGTGCGATTGCTTCACAAGCCAATGCGTCGATCGGACTTGAAGAAATTTCGACGAGTCGAGAGAAAGTTATGCGAGCGGCTCTCGAAGTAATGAGGCTGTCGGACTTAGAAATATTCCGTCTAGTGGAAAAATATTAATGAGAGTGACTCTCGGAGCAATTCGACTGTTGGGACTAGGAATATTCCAGCAAGTCGAGGAAAGATATGCGAATGATATATGTACCAATGCGACTGTCTGATTTGGAGATTCTCCTATTCTTCTAATTCCTGTTACGTAAAGTACGCTTACTGAAGTACTTGATCCAATTGTCTTTGTTATGATCTTTACGCCCTCTAACCAGAAGTACCTTTACGAAGTGCGTTGATCATATTGTTCTTCTTCTCGTTTTCATAACTTACTTAAACTATTGGTACCAAAACAGTTATTACCCCCTTCACGTAAATCGTGCGGTCGAAAAAATTCATTTATTGCAGCTAAATATGGGACATTCTAAAACGGTAACGGGCGAAATTCGCGAGCTGACTAACCAAAAGCGCTTGGACGTGCAGCTTCTACAGGAGCCGTACGTACAAAAGCAAGGGACAGGATACTATAGGATTAGGCAACGGGACAAGAATTGGTACCATTCACGATGAAAGATCCTAATCTGCGGTCGTGGCGACCAACTCAAACATCACGTTGCTGTTTATTTCGCAACTCAACACTCCGCACAGCGTCTGTACAGAAGTGCAAACACCTGTCTCCTCTCTCTACGTCCTCTCGCACTACTGTCAGTACAGCGGCAAAATAGAGGTACTTAGGCACTTGGAAACAGTTTTTTGTACCTTATGGGCGGAGAGAGTAATAGTATCACTGGACGCCAACGCGCGCTCTCTTTTCTGAGATATTCAGGACACAGACGAAAGAGGCTCAAAGTTAGAAGCTCTCATCCGGGCATCCGGGCTAAAAGTTATAAACGACGTAAAGCAGCCACCTACATTCTGGACCACGATAGGCTCCTCAAACATCGACGTAACTCTCTCGTCGCACTTTATGAGTCGACTTATTGACCAATGAAAAGTAAGAACAGCCTGGACGCCCAGTAACCACAATTCAATAGACATCGCGATACATCCCCCGAAGGCAGATTCGGATCGAGAGCGATGCACGGGGCAACGGGAACAGAAGGTTCAATACCAGGGAAAGCTACTGGTACCTGTTCGCTTGCTTTCTCTCACCGCGGCAAGGCTAGATAGAAACAGTTTAGGATCGGCTTCAAAAGTAAAGACACGAGCCAACATGCTCACTAGTCTCCTACAAACCGCCTGTTGTGAATCTATGCTTCAAAAAAGGCGCACCGGAAGTTCAACTCATGGTGGATATCAGCACTAACGAACTAGAAGTAAGCGGTAGCTAGGTTGAGACGCGCTTTCCAGCGAGAAAATGAATATCATGCGCGACTCGGGTTAATGCGCGATTATCGCTTTACGCTGCGGATATACAGCAAAGAAGTACGACGTGCCAAAATAGATAGTTGAAAGAAACTCGTTACGGAGCAGGGCAACGCGGAACCGTGGGGGTACGTCTACAATCAACAGGCGAGCAAACTACGATTCGAAGGAGTAATCAACACTCTCAAGCGGGTCGGAAGGAAGACGACGAATTTTCGAGACTCGGCTAAGGTCCTCCTCGATACGCATGTCTCGGATGACTGCGCAACCGAAGACACACCAGAACAGCGAGCGGTACGGTACCTATCGTGTACCGATCCCAAAGCGGTTAACGCCCCTTTTTTCACGGAGGAAGAGGTCGCGCTGGTCACAAGGTCCCTCAAAAACGGTAAAGTCCTGGGGCCGGAACTTATCCAAACCGAATTCGTCGATCTTTTCAACGGATGGCTTTAATGCTCCCATCTGTCTAGATAGAGGTCTCCTTAAGAGCCCTCCTCAAGGCTGACAAAAAGGTTACGGAAGACCCCAAGTTCTATCGAACTCAATGCCTTCTCTAGGTCATTGGGAAGGTTCTGGAAAGCTGCTGAAGCTGTTTCTTACCGAAACCTCCCTCGCGCCAGGAAAAATATCGGACAAACAATTTGGGTATGTCCAGGGACGTTCCACAAAAGACGCAATCGTAGAGATACGTCGAATCATTTCTACTCCTTCACGGAGTTATGCCATCGCGTTGTTATTCGACATCTCGGGAACCTGTACCAACGATTGGTGATCTCAAGGCACTCCTAGAGGAACGCCTTTAAAGTGATGACAAGCTACTTCGCAGACCATAAAATAACCTTGGGGGAACATGAGGTTTCAAAGAAAGCCACGAGAAGATTCCCACAAGGATCGTTCCTCGGCCCCTTCTGCTACAAACTCATGTACGACCAGCGCCTCAGGATCCTGGAGGAATCCTCGGAAGTCAACGCAATCACGTACGCGGCCGACCTATCCCTCATCGTAGATGGAGACTCAAGGAAAGAACTCGAAGAGAAACGAAATCGCGTGGTAAACAGTGTCATCGGATGGTGCACGTCGGCGAAATTGACAATCTCCGAGCGTAAGACGGAAGCGATCGTCCTTAAGAGCGATTGAGTTAAAAGGAAACCCATCGGCAGAAGAGGAGGATAATGTCCGGATGGAAAGCGGAAAAAGGCGAAAAAAACGAACTAGCGAGCTGGTCTCACTCCATAAATATAGAGAATAATAATATTAAATTTAGGAATTCCGTTGGATACCTCGGTATATACTTCAATAAAGGACTGGGGATTACGACACACTGCCGTTATCTCAACGACCAGTTCGGCCCATTGTTCGCAAAGTTAGGTACGTTAGCAGCTAAGGAATGGGGATTCCGCCACTGCGCCCTCCAAGCGATATATCGAGGCGTGTTCACCTCCACGATCGCGTTCGCGGCAGTAGGATAATCTGATCTCTGCACGGAAAGAGATCTCAAAAAGTTAAGCGCAACCCAACGATCGGCCCTCATGTCGGTTACATCCGCGTATCGCACAACCTCGGTGGAATCCCTCTGCGTTGTATTAGCAGAGCCCCCGATAGACCTCCAGCAACGCAAACGAAGGAAACTATACGACATTAGGAGAAATAAGTACACAGAGATAGCTACGAGAAGACTGGAAGGCACGAAGATTAAGCGCTCAATACAGAGGCATGTCGAAGAGGAAATTTTCGGAGATTGGCAGTATAGATGTGAGAATTCCCCGTAGGGAAGGACAATGTACACGTTTTTCCCGGACATCAGGAGCAGGATGGGTGTCCGTTTCGTTTCTCCGAACTATTTCACTTCTCAGTTTCTTTCAGGACACGGAGGATTTAAGGTCAAGCTGACCTCGCTGAACGTCATCATGGAAAGAGCATGAAAGTGTGGCGAAGATGACACGTTTTCGCATCACATCGTCGACTGTCCGGTTTTTGAACCACAGGGAGTGACTTTGGAAGAAATTCTCCGTGAAAGGAGATAACCGGTGGTAGCGAGGTATCTTGTTCAGCTGGAGTAGTCGGAGCCCTGGTGGTGGGGATGGGCGCCTGTAATCTTCTCAGGCTTACCCACTCTCGATCAGGATAGGGTCGGAGATGCTCGTATGCATCTTCTATTTCTTTTTTTGTTTTTTCTTTTTTTCCTCTCTCTTCCACCAACTCTCTCCCCTAATCCTACTATCCTTCCAATCCCATCCCGTCCAAAGGAACGAGTGCCAAGGATCGTGGTACTGTGAGTGGGCCGCCCCGTGTTTCCCCGTGGGCATGTCTGGCATCAGTGCGGTGTTTCATTGCTGTGAAGATGTCCGTCGTAACTAAACCGCTCAACCGGCAGGAGTTTTGGGATTTTCCGAGTCAGGTCACTTGGCCGTGATGGTTGCTGCTAGTGAATTGTTCCGTAGCTTATGCTCGAATGGGCAAGGCAGCATAGGTGCAGACACCCTACATGTGTCCACCTTTACAATATACTGTCCAGGAAAAGTTTGCCGTCGTGCCGGCTCTCCTAACACCATCGAACATGGGTGGATAATCCCTGGTGTTAGGAACAAAGAGCATCATAATGCCACTACTCCTGTGAGTTTTGGAAAAACGGCCGACAGCATACTGACCGAACTCCTTTCGAGGTCTTCGGGGCACGATCAGTATGTAAGTTAGATTAGCGTCCACGCGCGCTCTTCTATTAAATGCTGACGGGCTACAGCCGGGACGTCGCTAGGCCGAGCGATGGGGCATACCTCCACGCGGTTCCCCGTGGGCATGTACCGCAAGGTACATGGCGAAATTGTCCTCCCGGTTCGTCCTCCGGGTCCTGGGATTTTTCCAGGTCCTGCACCGAAAGCGTGGTTTCTCACCCAGGCTGCTGTAAGAGCATCCACCCCCAGCAGGTACGAGGGTACCATTCGAACGACAAGAGGGGCTAGAAGGACGATATTTTGTAGCGTATGCCCCATTGGGCGAGGTAGCACAGGTCAGGCACCTTCGGGTGCCCACCTTCACAATATACTGTCCAGGAAAAGTAATGCGAGTGACTTGCGAAGCAATGCTACTGTCCGCTTAGAAATATTTTGATTAGTCGTGGGAAACCAATGCGGGGAACTTGTGAACCAATATGACTAAAGGAATAAGAAATATGCTTACTATTGTTGGAATATTTTTAATGAGTTATGCAAGTACCATCATTAACAATTCCACTGTTGGACCTAGACAAATTCCTACCAATCGTGGGTATTTAAAGCTAGTGCCTCTCGAATCAATACCGCAGTTGTACTTGGAAATGTTTTGACTAGTCGGAGGAAATTTATGCAATTGCCACTCGAAGCAAAACGAATGTCGATCATGGAATGATTCCAACTGGACGAGGAAACTTTATTCGAGTCTCTTGTGAACCATAACGAATGTTGGCATTGGGAATTTCCCAGTGGTTGAGGGAATGTTATGCGAGTGCCTTTCGAATCAATGCGGATGTCGGATTTGGAAACATTCCGACTAGTTGAAGAAAATTCATGCGAGTGCCACTCGGACAAATAAGACTGTTGGAATAGGTACTATTCCTCTTAATCGAAGGAAAGTTATCACTTGAGAACCAATACGACTGTCGGAATTCGAAAAATTCCGACCAGTCGAGGGATAGTTATAAGAGTGACACTCGAACCAATTCGGCTGTCGGAGTCGAAAATATCCCACCTAGTGGAGGAAATGATATGCGAGTGCCTTTCGAAACAATGTGGCTATCGGGCTTGGAAATATCCCGACTAGTAAAGAGAGAGCTGTGCGTGTGCTATGTGAATCTATGCACCTGTCTGACTAGGAAATATGCCGACTGGTGGAGTGAAAGTTATGCAAGTGCCTCTCGAACCAATGCGACTGTCAAACTTGGAAATAATCCGAGTAGTCGATGGAAAGTAATGCGAGTGCATCTCGAAATAATCAGGCTGTCGTACTTGGAAATATTCCGACTAAGGGATAGAACATTATGAGATTGTCATTCGTGTCTAAAAGACTGTCGCACCTGGAATTATTACGACTAGGCAAGGAATAGTTATGCGAGTGATTTGTGAAGCAATGCAATTCACATACTTGGAAATATTCTGACAGGTTGAAGAAAAGTTCTGCGACTCCCTCACGAAACAAATGCGGCTGTAGAAATTGAATTGATTCCGACTAGTCGAAGGAAAGTTATGCCAGTGCATTTCGAACCAATGCGGATGTTGGATTCGGAATAATTCAGACATGCCGGGAGAATTTATGCGAGTACCTTTTGGAAAAATGCGGCTGTAGGACTTGAAAATATTCCAATTACTCGAGGAAAAGTTATGCACTGACTTATGAGCCTATACGAATGACATGCTTATATATATTACGACTAGTAGAGGGAAAGATATGCGAGTGACTTTCGAACCAATGCGGCAGCCGGCCATGGAAACATTTCGACTAGTCGAATGAAAGTTATGTGAGTGCCTCTCGGACCAAAACTACTGTCGGGCTAGGTATTATTCCGCCTAGTCGTGCGAAAGATATGCGAGTGCTTCTCGAAACAATGCGGCTGTCGATCTTGGAAAAATACCGACTAGTTGAGGGAAAGTTGTGCAATTACCACTCGAACAAATGCGGCTGTCGGAATTGGAAATATTCCATCTAGTAGAAGGAAAATTATGCGAGTGACTTGTGAGCCGATTCGAATGGCTGGACATGTAAATATTCTGACTGGTCGAGAGAAAGTTATGTGAGTGATTTTTAAACCAATGCAGGTGTCGGTCCTCGAAACGTCCTGATTAGTCGAGGGTAAGTTATGCGAGTGCATCTAGAACTAATACGGCTGTCAGACTTCGATAAATTCCGACTAATCGTGGGAAAGTTATGCGAGTGCCTATCGAAACAATGCGGATGTCGTTCTTGAAAATATTCCGAATATTCGGGTGAAAGTTATTCAAGTGCCATTCGAAAAATAGACTGCCGGTCTTGGTGAAATTTGGATTAGTCGATGGAAATTTGTGCGCGTTATTTGTGAATTATTACAACCGCCGGGCTTGAAAATATTCTATTTGAGGAAAGAAAGTTATCACGTAGCAATGCGGCTGTCGTACTTAGAAATATTCTGTAAAGGCGAGGGTATGTTTTGCTAGTGCCTCTGGAACCAATGCGGATGTCGGACTTGGAAATATTCCTAATAGTCGAGGGAGAATTATGCGAGTTCCTCTCGATCCAATGCGACTGTCGGACTTGGATATATTTCGATTAGTCGAGGGAAATTTATGTGATTAACTTGTGAACCAAAGCGGCTGCCGGACTTGGAAATATTTCGACAGGTCGAGATAAAGTTATGCGAGTGCATCTCGAAAAAAGTGACAATCGGACTTGGAAATATATCGATCATTCTAGTTAAAATTATGCGTGTGTCTGTCGAAGCGATTCGGCTGTCGGTCTTCGAAGTCTTCTTATTAGTGGAGGGAAAGTTATGGGAGTGACACTCGAACTAGTGCGACTACCTGACATGGAAATAACCCGCCTAGTCGCGAGAAAGTTATGCGAGTATGTCTCGAAATATTGCGGCTGTCGGACTTGGAAATATTCCGACTAGAAGAGAAAAAGTTATGCCAGTGCCTAACGAAACAATGCGACCGTAGTACATGGAAATATTCCAGCTAGTCGATAGAAAATTATGCGAGTGAATCTCGAAACAATACGGCTGACTGACATAAAAATTTCCAGAGTATTCCAACGAAAGTTATTTGAGTAACTTGAGAACTAATGCGACTATCTGACTTGAAAACATTCCGACAAGTCACAGGAAAGTTATGCGAGAACCTTTCGAATCAATGCGACAGACAGACTTGGAATTAATCCGACATGTCGAGGGAAAGGTATGCTTGTTCTTCTAAAAACAATGCGATTATCGGACTTAGATATATAATTTAACTTGTCGTAGGCAAATTATGAAAGTGCCTCTGAAAACAATGCGTTTGGAAAACATAAATATATTCCAAGTAGTCTAGAATAAGATTTGAGGGTGCCTCTCGAACAAATGCGAAAGACGGACTTAGGAACTTTCCGACTAGTAGAGGGAACGTTATGCGGATGCCTTTCGAACCAATGCGACTATCGTACATGTAACTATTTCGAGTAGTCTAGTTCGATGTAGCATTGCGAGGTCCTCTCGAAACAGTACGACTGTCAGCCATGATAACATTCAGTCTAATCGAAGGAAAGTTATGCGAGTGCCTCACGTACCAAAGCGAATGACAGACTTGCATTTATTCCGTCTAGTTGAGAGAAAGCTATGCAAGTTCCTATGAAAGCAATGCGATCGTCACACTTAGATATATTCCAACTAGTCGTGGGAAAGTTATTATAGTGCCCCTCGAACCATTGATGAAGGGCAGAATTGGAAACATTCCTACTAACCGAGGGATATGTTATGCGAATTTTCTTCGAACCAATGCGACTATAGGTCTTGGAAGATTTAAGATTCGTCAAGGGAAAGATATGCGAGTATCCTTCGAACCATTGCGTCTGTCTTACTAGAAATTATTCCGACTGGACGAAGGAATGCTAAGCTAGTAACTTGTGAACCAAAGTGACTATCAGACTTGGTAATACTCCGACAATTCGAGGGTAAGTTGTGCGAGTGTCTCTCGAATCAATGCAACAGTCGGACCAAGAAATATTACCATTAGCAAGGGAATATTGTGCGAGAGCCTCAACAACCAATGCGACTGTCGGACTCGAAAATATTCCGACTAGTCGAGGGAAAAGTATGCAAGAGTCTCTCGAACCAATACGACTATCGGATTTGGAATTATTCCGACTAGTCGAGACATTATTATATGCGTGTTTCTCGAACCAATGCCGCTGTCGGACCTAGAAATATTCCGACTAGACGAAACAAAGTTGTGTGAGTTCCACTCGAGTCAATGCGATTGTCGGACCTACAAATATTCCGACAACTCGAGGAATAGTTATGCGAGTACTTGTGAGCCAATGCGTATGACGTGCTTGGAAATGTTACGACAAGTAGAGGGAAAGATATGCGAGTGTTTCTCGAAACAATGCAGCTGCCGGACTTATAAATATTACGCTTAGGCGAGGGAAACTTTTGCAAGTGCCACTCCACCTAAAGCGACTATCGTACCAGAAAATATTCCGATAAAAATAATAATGATAAAAAAAATAATAATTACAATAACAGTAACAATAACAATAACAATAACAACAATAATAATAACAATAACAAAAATAAAAACAATTATCAGAATAATAACGAGAACATGAACATGAATAATAACAATAACAATTACAAAAACATTAGTAATAACAATAAAATAAACAGTAATAATAAAAATAATAATATAGCAATATCAATAATATTAATAATTCTAATAATAACAATAATAATAATTATAATAATAATAATAATAACAAAAATAGTAATAATAATAACATTAATAATAATAGCAATAACAATAGTAACAATATCTAAAACAATAACAACAATAAATATAATAACAACAATAATAATAAGAATGACAACAATAACATCCATATTAATAATGGTAACAATAACAACAATAACAGCAATGATAAGAACAATAACACTAATGAAAATAACAACAAGAATATTCACAATAACAGCAGTAAAAACATTAATAATAACAATAACAAAAACAAAAATAACAACAAAAACATCAATAATAACAGTAATAACAACAATAACAACAGAAACAACAATAATAACAACAATAAAAATAATAATTACAATAAGAACACTAACAACAATAATAACAACGACAGAACTAATCATAAGAACAGTAACAACAATAACAACAATAACAATAATAATAATCATAATAATCATCATCATAATAATAATAATAATAATAATGATAATAATGATAATAATAATAATAATAATAATAATAATAATAACAATTATAATAATAATAATAATAATAATAATAATAATAATTTTTATGCTCTGAGAATGCCAATCTTTATGCAATAACCCAAAGAGCCCGTCCGCCAGAGGAACCCTTCACCAATTGGGTCCCCCTCCCTGGAGTGTCGGGCTCACCGTTGGAATAGGTACTACCGACTAAACTCATATTCACCCTAGTGGCATAATGAAACCATCCCGGCACCGATATGGGGGATTACTTCAAAATGGCGCCAAGGCATTAGGTCCTTTTACGGGACTCTGCCTTCGGCTCTACGGGGCAGGAGCCTGGAGCAACGATAGGGGCGCGTCTAAGGGCCGCCCATCTTCTTTTTTCTGCGCAAGATGGCCACTATGTTACACTCCTCCTGACCTCGAAGCATTTTCTAGACAACGTTTTCTGGCGAAATGTCTCCGAGGTCCTACTCCAAGGCGAGTCGTTCGACGCTCCACCGAGCACATTTGAAAAACGTGTAGTGGGCGTCGTCGACGGTCGAATCGCTATAGAGGCAGTTACCGTCTGCTACCTTCCTCATTTTTGCAAGGTAGGAGCAGAACAGGCCATGCCCTGTCAAGAATTGGGTGAGGTAGAAGTCGACCTTCCCCGCCTCGCGGATTAGCCAGCTGTCTAGCCGATTGATGAGTCGGGCGGTCCATTTGCCTCTAGGCTCTTGTTCCCACCTGCTTTGCCAGGTCTCGTTGCTGCTAGACGTGGCCAGCCTTGCTGCCTTCTTATTTCCCAGAACGGGCATCTGCTGGTGGACGAATTGTCTGTCCTGGGCTAGTAGATCGATCGGGATTACCCCCACAACCACTAGCACCGCGGGCTCAGAGACCGTGCGATAGGAGCACGCGATTCGGAGAGCGCCCCTCCTCTCTACCGCGGCTATGCGCTTGCGATATTTCTTGTGTCGCAGCGCCTCGACCCAAACTTCCGCGCTGTATAGCATCACTTCTTCGGCAGCGCACATCAGTAGTCGCCTCATGTACGGTCGGGGACCGTTGACGTTGGCCATAAGTGTGCCAAGCGAGGCTACTACTTTTGCCGCCTTCCTCTCCAAAATTCAGCTTGCTGTCGAGCATTACACTTAAGTATTTGACAGCCAACTTAGTCTGGATCGTCGCGTCTCCTACAGTGAAGCTGCTTAAGGTGTCGATGAGCTTCTTCGTAAGTAGCACAATTTCTTTCTTCTCAGCTGCTAGGGATAGTTCATAGTCTTCCATCCAGGAGATAACTCTGCGTATGACCTGGTTGAGCAGCAGCCCTACCTCCTCCGTGTCTCTTGCAGTTATGACAACTGCAATGTCATCTGCGTACCCCACCATAAAAGCACCCTCAGGGACTGCCATACGTAGGATACCGTCGTAGAAAATATTTCAGATATCTGGTCCCAGTATGGAGCCCTGGGCTGGCTCCGATGTCAACTCCAAACTTCTCGAATCATCGCCTGTATTGTATTCTAGGAAGCGCTCGTTCAGGTAGTCCCCGAGTATTCGGAGTCCCCGAGATACTCCGGGACCCTGAAATTACATCCGACCGCTTCCATTGCTAAGTCCCATCTGATGGAGTTGAAGGCATTTCTCACCTCTAAGGTGGCCAGCAGACACAAAGGGCAGGATAGGTGATTCCCGCGCTCTGTCAATTTAACGGCCGTGACAACCTCCTGGACTGCGTGGATGGTAGAGAGGCCGGATCGAAAACCATACTGGCGGGCAGCAAGATTGCCTGCTGCCATCACGGCCGCGTGCAGCCGTAGTCTATGCAGCTTCCCCATGAGTTTGCCAGCTGTATTGAGCATACAAATAGGCCTGTATGTCGAAGCGGTATCTACTGGACCCTTGCACTTGCATATGAGCGCAAGTCTCTCTTTCTTTCACGGGGCGGAGATGCCCTCCCTGAGGCACATGTTATACATGTTTAGCAAGACCTCAGGGTGACTCTGCGCGACGGCTTTCATTACTTCCGCTGGAAGGCCATCTGGAACTAGAGCATTCTTGTTCCGCATAGAAGATGCGGCCAAAAGGAGCTCCTCTTCCGTAAATTGTTGCGCTTCGGGTCTACCAGGCGCAGCCTTGCCAATCTCTCTTTCTTCGGGGAATAGAGTACACACAATGTTTCCCAAAGTCTTCGCGTCCTGAGGGATTCCTTGCGTTTGTGTCCCCAGCTTGCGAGTGACGATCTGGTACCCTAATCCCCACGGATTTTGGTCGATGTCCAAGCACAGCTCCATCCAACACCGTCGTTGACTGGTCTTGATGGTCCTCTTCAATGCTTTTTTGGCCGCTTGATACTCTGCGGCCAAGGGAGCAGCGCCTAGTTCGCGTCTCTTCGCTTATTGTGCTAACCGGCGAAGCCTTAAGCACTTTTTGCGAAGGACTGAGATCTCGTTCGTCCACCAGTATGCAGGAGGTCTCTGCCGTTTCATGCTCTTCTTTGGCACCGCTACCGCGCATGCCTTTTGGATGAGCTGCATAGTTGCTGCAGTTATTTTCCTGGCTTGTGCAATTAGCGATAGACTCGCGGAAGCAATTTGATGGGCTTTCCTACCTTCGTCTATGGCTGCGAACAGCCTCTGTCGATCCATTTTTGCTATGTCCCACCTGGGGGGTCGTGCTGCGCTTGTCACTGCTGGCCTCTTATCATGTATGTCGAATAAAATGTACTGGTGATCGCTCCCGGTGTAATCTTCGATCACCCGCCACTCTGCGATTCTTGCCACAAGGTGTTCGTTGACTAAAGAGACGTCCGGGATTGTCTCTCTGTAGCCAGGCCTTCGGAAGGTTGACGTCGAGCCTGTGTTGAACACTGCTAAATCCAATCTCGACACCATCTCCATGATTGGTCTTCCTCTGAAGTCCGGCCTGACCTCCCCCCATTAGAGAGCTTTGTCATTGAGGTCTCCAGCCACAATAAGATCCCCTTGCATTTCCCTCAACGCGTCTTCCAGATCGTCCAGTTTGGTCTGGAAGTCGTCTATCCGGTCGTTCGGGGTGAGATATACGCTGACATAAGTCATCGAGTTATGTCTCACCCAAACGTAACCGCGTCCAGATTCTTGATCCGAAGCATGTATCTGTCGGGGATCTGAGATCCTGATGGCCGCGGTTACCAATCTGTCGGCGTACCATCCTGCTCCTACCCTGTCCTGGTACTGTTCGCTGATTAGGACAATATCAGCTTTTTTCTCAGAGCAAAGCTGGGTTAGGAGGTGGTGAGCCATCCTGCTCCTATTAAAGTTACCCTGCAGTACTCTCATCCTTTTTTCTTTATGTTGGCTATAGCAAGGGCCCCCTGGAAGGCTGTGCACGCCCTTGATCCGGCCATGTGCTTCTTGGGTTCAGCTCCGCCTTTGGAGCACAAAAAGCAAGTGGGTTTTTGTGCGCTGATCTTGCAGTCTTTGATCTTGTGCTCCCTTCCGCCGCAGAAATAGCAGAATTTACTGCGATCAAGGCCCTTGCAGGAGACGCAATGGTGGCCATAGTCAAGGCAGCGGTAACATCGCCTCATCTCTGCTCTTCGACTGACCTTGCAGCTGACGAAGCCGACCAGTACAGGGCCGGCTTTCAAAAGCTTCGCCGCTGATTCCTTTTCTATGTTGACAATGGCCAAGCGCTGCTGCCTCACGTTTGGGCTCGTCAATCTTATGTTGACTTTCCCCGAGTAGTCTGGCAGGGTCCTCTTTAGGGCCTCCTCGACTTCTGCTGCCGAAGTGCAGCAATCGCAGTCCCTTATCTCCAGCATAGCTCTGGGGACCAATTCCGGGATGCTGCTCCATTCTCCCACTTCATTCCTTAGGATTTCTACGAAAGAGGTCCTGATTTCCGCAGTAGTCCTCTTGAGCTCGAGAAGAACTCCTCCCTTTCTTGTCTACCAGGCCGATATAACGTCTATCCCTGCAGTGCTGGTCTTGATGCGCTGGTGGATAGCTCCGACTACGTCTGCGTAGGTTTTATTTTGCGCAGGTTTCAGGAGAATCGCGTTCGGCCTCGTTCTTCTTCTCGTCCTGTCCTCCGCTTTGCTCGGCTTCTTTTTCTCCGTCCACTTGTTGGCTTCGGTCGTCGTCGCCTCTTGCCTCGGTCTTTTGAGGCTCCAGAGAACTGCGGCGGGCTTGTGGCTACTCGCTTGACTGTGCTAGCATCAGCAAGCATACTACATTGTCCTATTGCATCAGTAAGTAGTAATTTTTCGTATTATAACTATTTTAATGTTAATCTGTATTTTATTTATTTTTTATTCATTTTTCATTAGTAACTCGATCTTTACTTATTATTTATGCCAAATTTAGTATTGAAATATAATCTAAATAATAATATACAATATTAAAATATAATATGTTTTATTTATGTATTCAGCAATGAAAATAATATACCTGTATTATTAAATCTAATGTACGTATTTTAAATATTAAATAAATAATATTGGTCTGAATGATACGCAGGGATATTTTATATATATATATATATATATATATATATATATATATATATATATATAGTAGTATATATATATATACTACTAATTTTTTTAAATAATAGAAATATGAGTAAAGGACTGCGATTTATTGGTTCAATAATTTGAAACATTTAACGAATGCATAAATGCATAGGATGAAATGTTAGTACAACGCATAATATAAGTGAGGTCGTCTTGTCTAATTATTTATACTGACCATAGTATTCGTATACACTGACCATTTATTTTTTCAAACACACTCAGCTGATAAATAGAAATACCGATTAAATAAATGGAAGTATCAGAAATGTATATAACATTAATTTTCCAAACATTCTTTATATTTACATTTTTTTTTAAAAACAATTTGGATTACACACAAACATACTTATATATGATGTATCATATTTTGTTATTTACAATTCTAATCAAAAGAGAAATTTTGTTAATTTTTTTTATACTTACTGAAGTAATAAGCGTGTTTTAACAAAATGACAGATTATAAACGTAATCAATATTTTAATGAAAGAATACTGAGCTGTATTCTGGGTCGTATTAAAGGATCTTAAGTAAAAGGCGAAGTAAAGGAAGATGTCGAATTTTGTAAAAAACGAGAATCCTCATCGAGAACAATTCTATTTATAACAAATTTGAATTGAACCATGTTTGATATTAATAAAATGACTATAAAATACTACAAATTTAATTTTTTAAATGAAATAACAAACTAAAAAATTATTGATTTTTGATATTTGTTAAGCAAGTCTTATAGATATTTTATAGGAAAAAGTTCATATGCAGATCCCACTTATCTTTTACTTAGCGAAAGTTTTGCCTTTTGCAAAGTATTCATGACTTCGTAAGTGTTATTTTATTTATTCATCTTAATTGAGGGAATTCTTTTTAATTGAGAAAAATATGTCTAAATTTATTGATATAAAAATTGTAATGAGTATATAATAAACTCTAAATAATTTAGTTGTCTTATATTATGTTGATGTAAACTATATAAATCTTCAGACTGTAGATATATGTGTGTGCATATTTTTATATAATTTACATGGGCATGCATGTTGTGGAAGATGTATTTTGCCGTGGTTTAATTGCATAGAATTCGATAATAATAATGATTCTGAGTTAGTTAACGCTTGGTAAAAATTTTTTCGAATTCTATCTCACGCTTAAATAATGTATGCTATGTAAGATATAAAGTTAGTGAATTACTTTAATAATAATTTAATGTGTCTTTTTAAAAATATTTAATTATTTTATAGACTGGGCCAAATAGTTTTTGCCGAAGGACAATTGGAATATGAGAAAATATAGAATTATCACGAGCTGGTGGTTTAGAGCTGGTGTTATTAGATACTGTTGTATATAGATACTGGTTAGAAACGATTCGATGGAGCTGTTGAGTTTAATATATTACAGGCTATTGATAATAATTGTTGCGCATAAAATGTTACCTGCTATAGGAGATAAGTAAAATTCCTTGTCACGCTCATAATAAAATGTATAAGTAATTCACTGAAAAATTAAAAAAAAAATATTTTAGCATTGTAGGTATTTTATCATTTAAGGAGCAGAAGAAATAGATAGTATTAGTAATGCGATGGATCGGCTTTTCCATTATCTTGATTGAAATTTAATAATACTACACGCTAATCTTAGCCTGGAAATTTTGGAAAGATTTTTCTTAGTTATTCGAGAGATAATGTCTGAAACACTTTTTCAGTTATTCATAATAATCTGGAAGTAAGAAATATATATTTAAAAAATTCACTTACTCAAATAAATGTTTACAGATTTTAACTATTATTTCAAAAATTGTGTTTACAGGAAAAAATACCTCATTCATTCTACTCTAATCTACACCAGATACATCATACATTCATTAAATTCTACAATCGCAGTACAAATGAGACATAGTATTTGCAAGAACAGAAACAACTATCTATCGAAGTTGTGCTCCTAAACGAAAGCTATATACAAATATATACGTTCACACAAATGTATTAACGCATATACATACGTTCATATATACTCATGTATTTATCCACAAGATTTCTCATACATATGAATACAGTGATAAATATACCTGTAGATATACATAGGTAAAAAGATAATTAGAAAAGACTACAGAGATAATGGAGAAAAAAAGAAAGGAAAAGAATAAATCGCATAAATTAACTCTCGACCATAAAGATGGTTTAGATGAAAGTACCATGGCCAGAAAACGATGTGAGAACTTGTGAGTGTGAAGCTTTTAAGTGGATGATATTCGCAGTGATGGCGGTTACGTTAGCGATGCTGGAGGTGTAGATATTGGTGATGATGATAGCAGTGGTGGTGGTAAGTAGGGTTGGTGGTGGATTAGATGTGGGTTTGGATTTGTGGGGTGTTGTGATGGTTGCTTTGATGGTGATGGAAGTAGTGTTGGTGGTTGGAAGAAGACGTGAGAGTATAAGATATGAGATGGAAAATATCGAAACTAGAAGTACTTTAAATTAACCGTTTGCACGATTAATTCCTATCTTATCGCTTAGAAGAATAAAAATAGAAGGATATAAGTAATTGGAGATGGAGAGATTAATGGAAATAAAATAAATACAAAAAGAGGGTAGTTGAGCAGTTCGATTCAGTCCCTATGTTAGTTGCTCGATCTTTTTATTGGTCAGCAGAAATTTATAGTAACGTGTCGTAGTTGGTGGTGTATTATCAAGCATCTTGTGAAGTTAGCATAAAATCGACAAGTCATTCTAAACTATGATATGCATGCTGGTGGATTCATCTACATGCGTGGTCTGAAAAGTTGCCGATCTAAAAAGACAAAACATTGTTTCTTTAAATGTATTTTAATTTTTCTTAATGGTCTGCTTATAATTCTACAAATTTTTTCCAGCGGTGATCTATTCTCTTTAACCTCTCCTAAAAGTACCTGCAGTTTTTTTCTGCGAAATAATTGTTTACGAATATGATGGTATCCTCCTCTGATGAAAATCTCTGTCCTAGGATCGGAAATTTTAATTTAGGGAACAAAAAAAATTCATTTTTCGGTTAATCTGATGAGTAAGAAAGGCTGTCAAGCACTTAAAACCATAATTCTCGAATTTTCACCATGGCAAACGCTGAGGTGTGAAACGGTGCATTGTCTTGATGAAACAAAGTTTTTATATTCTGCAAATGTGGCCGTTGTTCCGCAACTTCTGCTTCTTCATTTTGTCAAATAATGATGCGTAGTATGTTATGCTGTAATGCTTTTACATAGTATGTTATGCTATAATGGTTATGCTTTTAACTCCATGACTATTTGAAAAAACAGTCGCTTTCACTTTCCCAGCAAAAAAAGAATAGTTTCGGCTGTTTTTGTAAACGATTTTCCCATCGCAGTCTACAGTTTTGCCTGTATTTTTATATCTGGGATATAATGCTGTATTCAAGTTTCATCTATAGTAATTAATCTGCGCTTATACTGGCCTAAATGAGCGTTGGATATAATCATTCAAAAACGTTTTTGTTCTAACGTAAGCAAACGTGGAACCCAACGCGTGGACACCTTTTTCATGCTTAAATCTTGATACAATAAGTAACAATCACGTTCTTTGGAGATATTCATAGTCTCTGTTATCATTCTCACTTTAATTCGACGGTTGTCTAGCACCATTTGGAGAACTTGAGTGATGTTCTCGTCAGTGGTTGCTGTTTTTATACATCCCGAAATTTCATCGTTTCGACCAGGTACGTACGGCAACGTTGAAATTCAGCCTCCTAAAATTTCATTGAGGTAAATGATGGCGCAGTGTCCCCGTAAATATTGTCCAACTCGTCTTTGATATGCGTGGACTTATTGTCTTTCAAATTCAAATATTTAATGGCACCTTGATTGATACTCTATTTTTTCCATATCCATACACTCGCATCCACTCACTCAAACGATTATCAAACAACAGCCGCGTATCTAAGATGGCTGAAATTGTAGTGAGTACTTTTCAAATTTCAAAAGATGCACAAACACATTCCTTAGCTTTTGTTGACAAGTGCTTTGATTTTCATGTTTTAGTCTGCAAATTTTCAGACTACCCTCGTATTCACGTGAATACAGAATAATAGTTGTATACAAGCATAAATACACATGTATGCATGTATTCATATGCATCAACCGAAATTATCAATTGCAAATCGTGATCTAGTCGTAAGCATTAGAATGACCTATCAATTGACAAAACCGAAAGAGTATGGGATTTTTTATCCAGAAGGAAATAGTAGTCGAAAAAGGAAGTAACAATCTTGATTTTGTTAACAATTTTATTTGTTACCAATATCCCCTCGATTTATTTATCGATCATAGGCTATCGTTCCAAGCTGTAATGAGTGATAAAGGCGATTGTAAAAAAATTCGATCTATTATGACAATCTTACCTGAAGACATGTTAGTACATTAGGTAAAAGACATTTGATTTTACATTTTTAATTTAAAATTCATCATATTATTTTTGACCTTAATTATTATCAAACCATAGAACATTAGTTTGTCTATCATAAAAATGACGAATATATTGCTCGAAAATATTGCCCTATCTTTTAATTTCCAAAGAAAAAAAATTGAGACTCATTCAGAGAGAAAATGCGGGAAAAAATGAAAAAAGAAGTGAAAGAACAAGATAAAAAAAAAAACGTGCAAACCATGTCGTCGAGGCTAAAGAAGTAAAAGAAATAAAATATCTCGAAATCAATTTTTTTCTACTCTGGAACAGAGATAACAACTTAATAAAGCTGGGCTATTAAAAATGCTATAATAATATGCTATAAATATAGTTCACATAATATACGTTCACACAAATCTATTAACGCACATACATACGTTCATATATACTCACGTATTTATCCGCGAGAATTTGCATATTCATAAATACAGTGATAAATATACCTGTAGATATACATAGGTAACAAGATAATCGGATACATAGGTAAGAAGAGACTACGGAGATGATGGAGAAGAACAGAAATGAAAAGAGTAGATCGCATAAATTATATCTCGACCATAAAGGTTAGAAAGATGGTTTACATGACAATATGATGGTGAGGTTCTCACCTGTGAGTGTGAGGTTTTTAAGTAAACGATGATGACAGCGATGGCGGTTACGTTAGCGATGGTGGAGGTGGAGGTTGAGATGGTGATGGCGATGGTGATGGGGCATTAATTTGGGTTGTATTGGGTGTGTATGGGCGACTTTGGGGCTATGATGATGATAGTGGTGGAAGTGGTGATGGCGGCGGTGTTTGGGGGTTGTTTGGTTTATTAGGTGTGGGGTTGGTTTTGAGTTGTATTGTAGTTGTTGTGATGGTTGCGGTGATGATGATGGTAGTGGTGTATTTTGGGGAGATTGGGTTTTACTGGATGTGGAGATGGATTCGTGAGATTTGTGATTATTTTGATGGTGATGATTATGGAGATGGTGATATTGTTAATGGCAGTGGTAGTAGGAGTGTTTTTTCGTCTCTTTGTTCTTGTCATGGTTTAGCGAAGCTTTTATTTTTAACCTTCGTTCGCCGTCGGTGACCAATCATAATCGAACTCAAGAGACGAGGATATAGATACGTACCGAAATGAAGAGGGAAAAAATCAGTAGGAGGTACCGAAAATAAAGGGAAAATAAAAAATATTTTATCGATCTATTCACAATTCTTTTCATCTTTTATCTTTTGTTGCTTTTTTCTTTTTTACTTCTTTCAAAAGATCTTTATAGTCTAAAATATTATCAGATATTAGCTGTATCTAAAAGCAATTCTTTTATTATTCCTGATCTATTGTAGCGGAATTTTAATGTTCTTTTCCAGTTCGAAAACTCGGGTGCATTTCGACGATTCTATTTAAATAGCACATTGTATGTTCGACCTTTCGATGCATACGTCTTATGAGCATGTACGTGGCTGTGTCTGTGCAAATGGTATCGGTCAGCAATTTCGTTAAATAGCAATATCGTCTGCATGTCAGACGTTGTTTCATGTTAGAAAAGAAAGAGAGATAAAGAAAGGCAGAGAGAGAGAGAGAAAGAAAGAAAGAAAAATAAAGAAGATTGGAGAAACAAAAGTGAGAGTGAATCGAGAGGGAGAGGAGAACAGAGGTTATGAGAAAGAAAAGGGTTTGCTTAAACGGACTTTCTTTGCTTGATTACATAATTTTATAATATAATAACGTTTTCCCCCGGCCTCCTCCTCCACCTCGGATAAACTTTTTGAATTGATAGTACATCCCTCTAACGATCATCGATTTTTGATCTCTCAGAGAAATCAACAGAGAGATTTCTGATTTTTCGCGAAGTATCATATTTTTATTTTTCCTTTCGTCTTTCTTTTTCTTTCTTTCTTTTCTTTATTCTTTCTTTTTTACTCTTTCCTCAAAGATATTTCAAGGAGGAAAATGGAAGAAAGAGTCGACGTAGGAGTGCGGCGAAAATGGTGTTCATTTTACAGGGAGTAGATCGAAAATCGGAAAGTGACAAATTTGAACGAAACAGGTACTAGTATATCTTTTAAAGTCATTATCTTGAGAAACAAAACGGAATGGGGCAAAAAAAATAGAAAGAGAGAGAGAGAAAATGATGAGAGAAGGAGGAAGAAGATATAGCGTGAATAGGAATAGCGTCAGTTTCATCGGGGGTAAACTCGCGCACAGATAGATACACAATGTAACTGGCATAATGGTGGAGATGCTGTAGCAAACTATACATATATGGATGAAATAAAAGAAGGTATCTATTGCTGTCGCAAATCACTCTGCAAAACTGCTGTTAGCCGGTTTCAAACTTTGCAGCAGCAGTCCGTTGGAAATGTATCTGGAATAGATAAATAAAATGTAACTATCCAATTTGGCAATCGCAGCTCGACGATATTTTTCTTTACCATCTTTCTCCTATTTCCTCTCTCATTCTCTCTCACACACATACACACACAGTATCTGTTTTTCTCTATCTCTCTCATTATCTATCTATCTATCTATCCCCATAAATCCATCTATTTATCTATATCTGTCTCTTGCTCTTCCTCGAGAAGTAGTAGTAACAGTTAAATGGGATGACTTTCGAGAAGAGTTGGCGGAGAAGCTCGTTTGAAAACGAGGGACGGAGAGGGTAAGAGAACACGGAGCTTGATCCCCGATCAGTTATTAAACAAGTGGGTATTCATATATATCGAGTTATAAAATCGATAGGAATGCTCATTAGTAGTGCATTTTTAAAAAGTATTATTTAATGGAGATGAGATACGAACCGATTGAGATGGAGAAAGAAAGACAGGATAATAAAGAGAGAAAAAGAGAAAGAGAAAGAGAGAGAGAGAGAAATCATAAGATACTCCTCTCTTTCAATATCGACCTAATAGAAGAGAAAAGGAGAAAAAATTTGAAACTCTCCCTCTTTTTCTTTCTTCCTTTCCCAACTTCTTACTATACTTTCCTTTCCTAAGGATCCAATGACTTCATCATTGATCGACATTTTTTAATCTCTCCTCATCCTTATAATACGTATCATGATCGAATATCTTTATCCTCATAACTGGTGAATTCAATCTTTTCAATTTGGCAATATTGTAACTTTCTTCTTTTGGAAGGATCTTTGCTTTGTTAAGAAGGCTCAAATTTATTATCGATGATAATAATCGACAAGATTCACTGTCGACCTTTAAAAAGGCGAAAGAAAGATAAAAAATTGAAGAAAATAAATATTAAAAAAAAATAATAAAAAAATGACACGGAAATAACTATTCGATATTATGACGTTTATATGTTTGATTAAATATATAAACATATTAATGACCACCGGCTTGCAAGAAAGGTAATTGATAAGTTGTCAAACCGACTACTCCGATCAAACCATCCTCAGTCAATGGTTTCTTCCTAGTACTACCAGCGCGCATCATAGATGTGATGTACCGTACGTACTAGGCGTTATATACTATACTATAGCACATACACGGTGTTCCTTTAATCTGAGGATTAGATCCTGTCCATCACATTCCAACGTAATATATTTCGAAAGATCTTTTCATTTTCTTCGTACCAAATCCTTACCGCCCCTTTTTTCGTAAAACATCTTGTTTCTCAATCTCGAATTGAATTTCTCTGAATGTACCTCTTGGGATTATTAACGGATTAACCGGTTAAACCAGCACACATACACATAATAATAACAAACGTGCGCATATATGTATGTGTAAGTTTGCGCTACGTTAATGAAAAAGTAAGAAATATATATTTAAAAAATTCACTTATTCAAATAAATATTTACATATTTTAAATATTATTTCAAAAATTATTTACAGAAACAAAGACTACGTTCATTTTATTCTAAACTACATCAGACACATCATTAAATTTTACAATCTTCGTACAAATGTGACATGCATGTAGAGGTTTTAGAGAAGATTGAAGATCATCAAGATACTTTCCATAC
Organism: Vespa velutina; assembly: GCF_912470025.1. Taxonomy (NCBI): domain Eukaryota; kingdom Metazoa; phylum Arthropoda; class Insecta; order Hymenoptera; family Vespidae; genus Vespa; species Vespa velutina. Next base: position 380,805 of record NC_062207.1, read on the forward strand.
TTACTTCAATAATATATACGTTTGATGATTTTCCAATTATTTAGATCTTCAATGCAGATGGAGAACAATAAACAAATATTAAAACAATTGTAGATTCTCTTAAAATTTTCATAGCTTGGAATACGCGTTAAGTATAAAATAAATTTTATTTGAAATGTCGATAAGTTATAATTTGTAGTCGAAGTCGTTGTCTTTATTAAATATAATTTTAATTCATATTGTCTATACTTAACAATTTTAATGTGGTTACTACTTGTATCGTTGGCTTCTTATAATGAAAACAAAAACAGTAAACATCGAAGCTTTCTCAAGATGTGCAAATATCAAAGTAAAGATTTAAAGTAAATATATTTTTATATTAAACATTTCTAAATAATTTGAACAATTCTTTCTAAAAACAATGATATTAGTAACTTAGTTCTTATTTTTCTGTTTCAGAACGTTATTGCAAACGCGTGTAAAGTAATGATAACAAATCTAGTATTTGTATCGCTAAAATATACATAAATATCTTGAAGTAGAAGCAGTTCGTTGCATATCGCTGTTTAAAAGACGATTGAACTTGCATCGACTGCATGCAATGCAATCCATGCGAGTCATTGTTTGTTAGCGAAGTTTTTGCTTTCTTAACAATCGTACAGGCTGTATTTATAAAAAACAGTAGAGTTTCGCGTAGTAATTTCAGTGATAGTCGAAAAATAACTAAAGCGTATTAGACTTAATGCATCATTGAAGAAGATCTCAACCAATTTCGATGTCTACCTACCTTATATTTAATTAGCTACGAATCAACTACTCGTAACTTTGACCTAAATTGTGGAGGAGTGTTTCGGAGCCATTGCAAAACTTCTTAACTAGTAAGTGAATTTTTGAGTCCTTCCGATCATTCAATCATGTCGAGGACGGAAGATCTGAATCGGCATGAGTGATTAATTATAATAAATTTGAAGAAGAATGTTGAGAAGAAAATTGATAGATAAAATGTCCAGAAATAAATGAAATCAAGAAATAAAAATTATTTCTTTCTTTCTCACTTTCTCTCTCTCCATCTCTCTTTTTCTCGTTAAAAGAGAAATAAAATATTGCGATTTACTTAGTTATAGTCGAACTTAATGTCGACCAACTTATCGGAGGAAAACAGTTTAATAATTTTTTCGTATTTGCATCGAAGTCCGAATAAAGGAGAATTTTATTGCGATAAAAAAGAAGATATTTTTAAGAAAACGGGATCGAAGTCAACTTCATTTCGAAGCATTAGTAAAAAACTAATAATGTAAGATTCCATAAGTGATTTTTATAATTTCAATAAAATATCTTCCCTTTTTTTCTTCTTTTCTTTATTATATTAATATCTTAGAATTCGAATCGATAAAAATGTTTTTATTGGAAATTTTAATTGCGTTATAATATTTTTATCATAGACACATACACGCAAACAAATATAAATAGTTATCGATAAGTTACATAAAAAAAAAATTTTTTACATCAAAAATCTTCGATATCGTTATCGCTTCGTTAAGTATCGAAATGCGTGGAAAATTTCGTTTCTTTATACTGAAATTATTATCTATCGAAACTAGCACGAACTATGTTCGGTGTTATCTATATTTAACTGTTTGCTGCAAGGTCGTATGTATATGTAATTTTGTCGTATATATACATACGTACATATTCCGTATAAGTGTACCATTGTCTC